>NC_081180.1:207372996-207672996 GCF_029867415.1 Vicia villosa | reverse complement strand
ATGCCCCTTCACGATATTCCCGAGCTTCAAGGTATCTCTTTACTTCATAGAACCAAGGCTTCTCGTTTGCTTCCTCTGTTACAATCTCACAACAATGTGACGGCTCATCCAATCTTTCAATAGTGACCATGGGTGCCTCATTGTCCCACCTGACTTTGAACATAGATGACATAGTAGCTAATGCGTCTGCCAATTGGTTCTCTTCTCGTGGAATATGCTCAAAGGCAATATTTTCAAAATAGGGGATCAAAGTTAGCACACACTCTTTGTATGGGATGAGATTGGGATGCTTTGTGTCCCATTCTCCTTTGATTTGGCTGATTACCAAGGCTGAATCCCCATACACTTCTAGAAATTTGATTCTCAAGTCGATTGCGACTTTGAGACCCATGATGCACGCTTCATATTTTGGCCATATTGTTTGTGCAGTCAAAACATAGTCTAGCAGTGAATGGTGTATGACCACCTTCGCGAGAGATAATTACAGCACCAATACCATTGCCAAGTGTGTTCGAAGCTCCATCAAAAATCATATTCCATCGGGATCCTGGTTCAGGTCCTTCATCCGGACCAGGCTCTTCATAGTCAGTAACAAGCATGATATCCTCATCTGGAAATTCAAAATTCATTGACTGATAGTCATTTACCGCTTGATGGGCCAAATGATCAGCTAATAAACTTCCCTTGATTGCTTTCTGTGTGGTATACTAGATGTCATACTCTGTCAATATCATTCTCCATCTCGCTATTCGTCCAGAGAGAGCAGGCTTCTCAAATACATACTTGATAGGATCCATTTTAGATATCAATAAAGTGGTATGGGTCAACTTATACTGCCTCAGTCAGCGAGCAGCCCATGCCAAAGCGCAACAAGTTTTCTCGAGCAGTGAGTATCTTGTTTCATAGTCGATAAACTTTTTGCTAAGGTAGTATATTGCATGCTCTTTTCGACCAGACTCGTCATGTTTCCCCAGTACACACCCCATTGAATTCCCCAACACTGTTAGGTACATTATCAGAGGTTTTCCATCAACTGGTGACATCAAAATTGGAGGCTTTTGGAGGTACTCCTTGATTTTGTCAAAAGCTAAATGGCATTCGTCATTCCATCTTACCGCTTGATATTTCCTCAACAGTTTGAAGATTGGCACACAAGTGGTTGTTAGATAGGAAATAAGTCTCGCAATATAATTCAAACGTCCCAAAAAACCTCTGACTTCCTTCTCGGTATGTGGTACAAGCATCTCCTGAATAGCTTTAACCTTGGTTGGGCCAACTTCAATACCTTTACTACTGACGACGAACCCTAGGAGTTTACCGAATCTTGCACCAAAAGTGCACTTGTTCGGATTCAATCTCAATTTGTACTTTTTTAACCTGTCAAAGAGTTTTTGCAAATGGACAAGGTGTTCTTCTTCTGTGTCAGATTTTGTGATCATATCATCCACATACACTTCTATTTCTTGGTGAATCATATCATGGAATAAGGCTACCATTGCACGCTGATATGTTGCCCCTGCGTTCTTCAAACCAAAAGGCATCACTTTGTAACAAAAAGTCCCCCAAGGTGTTGTGAATGTTGTCTTCTCCATGTCTTCTGGTGCCATCTTGATCTGATTGTAACAAGAGAAGCCGTCCATGAAGGAAAACACTTTGCATTGTGCAGTCTTATCCACCAGTGTATCAATGTGAGGCAGCGGAAAATCATCTTTTGGGCTTGCTCGATTCAAATCTCTATAGTCAACACACATTCTAACTTTCCCATCTTTCTTAGATACCAGCACAATGTTGGAGATCCATCATGGATAACTCTCAACCTTCATAAACCCAACATTAAACTGTTTCTCAACTTCGTCTTTAATCTTCTTGGCCATATCAGGTCTACTTCTTCGTAGTTTCTGCTTGATCGGAGGACTATCTTCCTTGATTGGTGGGCGGTGCACCACAATATCAGTATCAAGACCGGGCATATCTTCGTAAGACCAAGCAAAAATCTCAACATAGTCTTGTAGCATCTGAGTCAATCTCTGTTTGACACTGTCTCCCAATCCAGCGCCTACCTTGACTTCTTTCTTTTCTTCGCCAATACCAATATTCACAACTTCAATCGGCTCTTCGTGTGACTGTATAGTCTTTTCTTCTTGCTCTAACAGTCTGGCAAGTTCTCTAGGCACTTCACAATCTTCCTCTCCATCCTCAGCTTGGTAGATTGGATTATCAAACCATATTTGGCAGTAGCAGAGTCGTTATCAATGAGATCCAAAGTGGATGTGAATCTGTAGTGTATTATGTGGGTGTGTGTAAGAACACATAGCTATTTAATAATATAACAAAAAAACAAAAACATAGAATACAATATTTGAATATGAAACGTCCAATGATTTATTTGAATGAAAATATGATTATGAAATAACAAGCCCTAACAAATGGACCACTGTGCCCCGGGCAAGGCACATGGCTTTAAAATTTATTGTTTGAATTAGATAACCAGTACTTTGGTAAAGAAAAAATAATAAAACAGGAAAATTGCAATTACTCCTGATTGAAGGAGATAGAGATAACATCTTCGATCTTCCATTTATTCAGGCCATTGTTAGGTGTAGGGAAGATCCACTTGTCTAGATTGCAGTTTCTCTCACCATCTTCTAAAGCATTGACTCCTTTGCTGACGAAGTAAGATATTAATCCTACAGGGCGGGTGTGATAATTACTCTTCTGATTTCCAGTAGTACAACCTAAACCAAGCTTGTCAGACTTACAGGGGACATCAATGAGTTGGCCCCAAACAGTACAACCGCCTTCTTCAACTACAGCCTTAGCATCCTTCAGAGAAGCCATTGTCGGAGGGATCCGGGTAACTTTAGGAACACTAGGAGCGTGCTTGGCAGCAGAGACAACCTGAGGAACCAATTCAAAAGTCTGGCAAGGAGTCTTGATGAATTCGCCGTTCACTTCGACATATTTTTACTCATTGACATAGCTAACCACATATTCTTCTTCCCCATGCACAGTGACGATCTTGCCATTTGTAGGGTACTTCAGTTTCTGATGCAAAGTAGATGTCACGGCACTTGCCCCATGTATCCATGGGCGCCCAAGAAAGCAGGAATTAGCGGGGTGGATATCCATCACATAGAACAAGGAGTTGAAAGTCTGCGAACCTACTCTGATAGGGAGCTCAACCTCTCCGTAGACCGTACTCTTCGACCAATCAAAAGCCTTTACCACCACATCACAGGGTTTTAGTATCTTCCCTTCAGAATCAAGTCTATCCAGTACCATTTTCGGCAACACATTCAACAAGGAACCGTTATCCACCAGCACATGAGACAGAGTAGTGTCCTTAAACTCAATGGAGATGTGCAAGGCTTTATTGTGACCTTTCCCAGCGGGAGTCAAATCAGCATCGAAAAACCCCAGGTAGTTGTTGGTTGTCAAGCTTGCAACACAGTTCTCGAATTGATTAACAGAAATCTCTTGTGGCACGTGCCCTGCTTTTAGAAACTTCATCAGAGCCTTAGCATGACCCTCAGAACAAGTTAATAATGATAGCATGGATATCTTTGGAGGAAGTGTGCCCCAACTGTTCAATTACGTCATAATTACTTTTCCGAATGATCTTCAGAATTTCATCCATTTCTTTCTGGGAAACTTCTTCAGTAGTAGCTTCAATTGTTGTTTGAACTGGTTCCAGCAATGGTCCCTTTCCTCTCACATCAGCAGTTGAATCAGAAACAGGAATTAAGGTTGAGGTCTTGGCATCTGGAGAGATTTTCGGGGAGAAAATCCTTCTGCTTCTTGTAACCTTACTGATCCCCACGATATTGTCAACGTCGGGATTGGGAATTTTAACTGGCTCTTCATTCAAAGCTTCTTGTTTCACACCATGGATGTACACATCATTGCCATAACTCCAGGGGACAGCCTTGTCAAAAGAGTACGGGATTGGACAAGGCTTGGTAATGATCAAGGGAGCTACCTTGGGCTCAGCGGTAATCCTTATGGGGCCCTTGGTAGGAATTCTCACAGGAGTCTTAGAGATCACAGACACGTCTTCGAATTTCAAATTTTGAGCTAGGTCTTCACACAAATTTTCCATATAAGGCATTTTTTCAAACAAGATGGTTTGATTATCCATCAGGCGTTGAATTCCAGTCTTCAACATTGCACAACCATTTGACTAAGACGAGCAGTAGTAACAGTCTTCAACACAACTCGGAAATTAACCGGCTTGCAACATGAAACTCGGTGAACTGACTTTTATTTTTATAAGTAACAATGTTGCGGTGAGCAAGAGTCGCCACCGACTTTAATTTTATCCAATTAGGAAAGGCATAAAAGAACAGGAAAGACCTTCTTTGAAAAAAAGATTGAGTTTGGGGGGTAGGTTATGCAAAGGGAAGGTGTAAGCACCCTTTTCATCCGTAGTTATCTACGGGCTCTTAGTTGCTAAGCTCACTTGTTTGTTTGAAATGTTTGAAAAGGTGTCGTGTGTGTTTAGAAAAACAATTTGTTTTGAGAATGTCTAAAAAGACAACTTTAGAAAACGGGGTGTGAAAAGCATTTGATTTGGATTGATTGTGAGAAAGCACTTAAGAGTTCCTACCCTAGTTCGTAAGGTCTAACTTGTTCTTTAAGTCTTTACTTAGGCGATAGTGCTATCCATACCATTTGAGGGTAGGTAGCCCTATACATTGGATGTGCGGGTCATCGAAGGGTCATCGAATCTGCATAGAGACTATCCATACCATAAAGAGGGTAGGAAGTCCTATGAGATGTGAATAGTCATAAAGGCAACATGTAGAGATATCTTAGCAATCCGAAGGGACTATCATCATTTATCGTAGGTAACTCGAGGGACGAGATCATTTCATCATTGGAAACTCGAAGGGACTATGATCTTTATTCCCAAGGGACGGTGATGATTTTGAATCGTAGGCAACATATGCTAAGGTATCCCTACACTCGAAGGGACTTGACTATTATTTTCCGAAAGACAACCAAGAGGGGAAACCCTAAAGGTGAGTGTGTGCACAAGTAAAAGAAGTGTGTTAGTTTCAAATATTTTAATCTTTGAAGTTAGTGAACTAACGGTTCAATTTTAGTCTTTCCATGCAATCTTATTAGCCATACATCTAAGCAGTTATCAGCAGTTTATAGTATGCGAAAAAGTAAAGGTTCCTACGCTATTACAAGGCTTCGGGATTAGGGGGTACATAATAAAAACCGGGGGAAGTGTGAGAAAGTAAAGGCCTAATTAAACTATTACAATAAAATTAATTTGCGACCTATACATCGATTTCTAATATTTAAATAAATAAGTAAATAAATAATTAAATGACATAATTCGAAACAAGCACGCGACATTCATTGGAGTGTGAGGTGAGAAGAGAAGAATCGAGGAATCGAGTGTTTAGGAAAAAATTAGGGTTAAAAAGATCAAATAAAAAACTAAATTAATCTAGTTTTTAAACTAATCCTAATTAAAATTAGTTAACTAAAACTAATTTTTAGTTAATTAAAATTAATCACCTAATTAGTTAACTAAACCTAATTTAAAATTATTTAACCTAATTAAATCAACTAATTTAATTAACTAAATTGATTAGTAAAATAAAAGTGGTTACTTATTTTCTAATCCTAATGGACTAAATAATTTTAATCTAAAGTTAATTAAGCTTTTTAAAAAAAAAAAAGAACATTTGGAAATAAATAAAAAAAGGAAGAAAGGATAAAAAAGAAAAAAAGAAAACCAATAGAGTAAACAAAAGCTGTTGGGCGTGGGATCTGATGTGGGTAGCCTGTGAGGGCATATGGTGGACAAGTACATCCTGGGACGTCAGATCTAGATCCATGGAAGATCCACCGCTGGATGCTTGAAGGCGCATCGTAGACTTGCGCCGGTTGTATACATTGTACCTGCAAGCAAATAATTCATGAAAAAAAATTGAACGTGGCCCAGGTTCGAACCCAGGCTCCTTGGGTGACTGACCTCATTGAATTCCCAACTGTGCTGCTTCAACAAGTTATTATTGAACCAAACGCACCTATTAAATATATAAAAAAACAAATTGAATGGAAAGTTCAAAAACCTAGTCAGAAGTGGGGCCCTCTGCAGTCATGGGGACGAATTAGCGCAAGAGAGAGAGGGAGATCAGTTTGACCAGCGAATAACAGACGGACACGCACGTGGTCAAGGAGTCAGCGTTCCACATCATCATCTCCTACCTCCAGCCTTGCGGATTTTGCAGCGGATTCTGCTATGCTTTTTCTTGCGGATTTCGCTAGGGGGATCATGGCCATGGCTGCAACTTCTGATACCTGCGAAAAACATCATAAACAAAAACAAAGGTTAGCCAGATCCCCTAAATGGGGTGCTACGAGTTCAATGGTGGCCACGATTTGGGCTAATATGGCGCGTAGGTGTGGAAACGAAAGCGAGGCTTTCTTGTGCCCTAACAATGGCACATCAAGCTACGGGCCTAAAAGCTCGCATGTGATGCGTTGTACCTGTCCTAATGCATCTCAGAAACATGATACAAACATCAGTTTTTGTTTAAACACAATAATAATAGGAAAATGAAAAAGAAACCATATGAATGAACATGACAATCATGGGGTGCGATTTTACGAGTGCTCACGCATGGTGGGTGAAACCCACTTACTATTGGGGATCTCAGGAATGAAGTGGAGTGGTCTGCAGGCTTTGAATCTTTCTCAAAAATAAGCTTTCACATGCCCTAAAATTTATAAATTTTCTTGCGAGTTTGGAGAATGATATGGAGGCTAGGGTTCATCCTCTTCTTTGCTGAGTGTTTGAGCATATCTAAGAGAGTCCATTAGGGTTTAATATGCGCTTGGACCTTAGTTACTTTGAGAGAAAGAAATTTGAGAAAAAAAACCATATGATTTCTTTCTATTCTTGGCCAATTTACTTCCATATCCATGCATCACGAATTTGGACACTCCTTAGATGTTTCATGGGCTCCCAAATGATTAAAATAGATCCATGCAACTTATTTCATATTTTTGCATTTTTTTACTTAATTTATTTTGAATTTAAATGTATAAAATTCCCAATAAATCAAATAAATGAAACAAAAATATGAAAATAATATTATGGGCCCTTAATTAGGTCACGATCATATTTAGAATCCAAAATTGAGGCCCATTAGCTTAAAAGTAAAAAATTGACCAATTAGGTTTTTGTGTGTTTCTTAAAATTGGACCAAGTTGTGCACCTCATATATCCCTTAATTTTGATCATATGAGGGTATTCTTGGTCTCTTTAGAAAGCTTAAAGTATCCTCTAAGGACTCCCTTTGGTCTCATATCAGTTGAGTATTCCATGTTCATGTATGCTTCATTTGAAATAGATGACTTTTGGGTTGACCTTTGAAGTGACCTCTAGTGTTATGGCTTATATCTCTTATACAGAAGCATTTCTTGGATTTGGGCCCAACATCAAAGTTGTAGAGAATGAAATTTCCTTGAGAACAGGCTTTGGGTGGACCATTTTTTATAAAGTATGAGAGAGTTATGGACAGTCAAAGTTGGGTTGACTTTTTAGTTCAAAACCCTAATTAGAAACTTTTTCCTTTGATGATTTTTGAGTTTTCCCTGATGAATCATGATCAATTATTGATCAAATGATGAATGTGACTTCATAATGTTGATGTTGACCAAAAGTCAGGAGTTTTGACTGTATGTTGACCATAGTTGACTTTTGACTTAGCATGGGCGACTGTTGACTTTATGAGCAATTGATCGAGCAATCTCGTGAATCTAGGCCTGACACCTAGTATGAGTATGACTTGAATCACATGAGATACTATGAAGTCCATTTGACGTCTCAGAAATCCCATTTCCCCCGACTAAAATATAGTGGGCAAATTTTGGGGTATGACACAATAGCTTCTTCTTGATAAAAGGGAGAGGAGTAGTCAGGCTCATCACGTTAGTAACATAAGAATCATGGTCAACAACATTGACTGCTCTATCATGTTTTGGCATAGGAGCAGTGATAACATTGGGAGTTTCTGGAGGATCGAACTCAATTTCTCCAGCGTCAATCATATCCTGGATTTTTTGTTTCAGTGTCCAACAGTTTATTGACTCATCATAGAGCTTGAATCTCACAGATCCACCACCTACAATCTTGGAAGCTTTGTTGTTTCCCAGCAGTACTGCTCCACCATCTTGATCATATAATTCCTCGAACAATTCTTTGTTTAGAGTCATGTGTCAAGTGCAACCTGAATCCATAATCCACTCCTTCCTAGATGTGTCTTGAACATAACACGATCATAGCAGACATGACGAGAGGCGCCAATGTCTATCCACCAACCATCACTTCCACCAACCATATTGACTTCATGTTAATCTGAGCATTTGAGCCAACAACAATTTTAGGTCTGCTATTACATTTTTTTGCCATATGACCCGGTTTTCCACAATTGTAGCAAGTGGAAACCAGAGCGTCATTTCTTTGAGGTGGTGGTTATTATCTAGCAAATGGGGCCTTATAGGGATTCCCATTCTTAATTCGGTTCACAACATTGCAGTTCTAATTCTTTAATGGTTTGTCAGTAGGCTTCAGAATCGCACCGAATCTCTTTTTATTGTTAGAGACAGCTAAGACTTCATCTTTTTGATCTTGTCTCCGAGCTTCCTCTTCAATTGGGAGGCGAGTAATTAGACTCTTGATTGAATATTCTTTTGTTTCATGGCGAAGCACGTTTTTGTAATCTTTCCAACCAAGGGGCAGTTTTTCAATGATTACAGCAATTTGAAATTGTTCATCGAGGGGCATACCTTCAGTAATTATTCCACGAGCAATTTTCTATAGTTTGTAACACCCCTTACTAACCCCGTGGCAATTCAAACAAATCATTCAGAGTACATGAAACAAGGGTTCCATAATTCATAATAAATAAACATCATTCATTCATGTCATGCATTCACTAAGGTAATCATCATTACTTAAAAATGTTTCATGTTAACACAGCAGAAATTAAATCAAACGGACTAAGTTTAACATCTTTAAAACTTATCCTTCAAAGCATCAAAACACAACTAGAGTCATAAAACATAAACTCTAAACATCGCGTCCCCAGTGTTACAACTATCAGAGCATGACACCTGACGCTAACTAAATAACTGACTCATGAGCTAATCCTCATCGAGTCGAACAACCGCTATCCTCAATCTGAAAATAACAACATGTAAGGGTGAGTCTCATCATAATTAACAAATGTTATAAGGTTATAAAGCAATAACACATCACAGTTGCATCGCTCACCCAATTGTTTCATAAATAGACATTCAACAAGTTTCGCCATCAAAACCAACAACCAACACATCATCAATATTTATAACACTGAAATACATCCAATCATGTTATAAACATATGCATATGTATGAACTGACACTATGCATGTGGTACCAACATCATCAAATGGGAATAACCCATGACCGATCCAACATCATCAAGATACGGCCCTGCCAGCACAGATTCCACACAATGGGAATCATGCCCTTTACTGATCCAACACATCATCATGGATACAACATCATCAACATATGATTATGAATGAATGCAAACATATACAACATACTTATACCATCATCATCATCATCAATATCATCATCATTATCATCAAGTATGTTCATATATATTAGCATCATTCATTTATAACTCAATCATCACCATCATAATCATCATAAAAAAGACATACATGTATTCACATCATTATAAAACAAAACAATCATCATCATATAGATTATTTTATAAAGTTGGTTTAGCTCGAAACGGCACATCAAACGGACCAACGGTTAAAAATTTATGCATCTTTGAACTTTTTAAAATATCCCAAACACCAACAGCACGCGGCGCCATCTTAGTTCACGGCGCGAACTGAGCGTCTCAAAAATCCTTGGCTCTCTGCCAAGCTGTTCGCGGCGCAAACATATGCACGCAGTGCGAAACAAGAAAAAGTTACGCCTTCGCGACGCCAACACTGGTACGCGGCGCGACCTGTGCGTATCACAACTTCCTGGCTTTCTACCCATCTGTTCGCGGCGCCAACCCTTGGACGCGGCGCGAACCGGTAATTTCAGAAACCCCAACCTGCAGAAAACAACATTCTACACATCCCAAATGCCCTCAAAATCATACCAGTACGAGTTTCAGAAAATGAACCACACATACAACATAAATTGCACATTAGAATACACAATTCAAGTATCAATTAACACCATAACATCATACACATCATGGATTCAAATAATGATTAAAAATCACACAATTTAACTCAATCCCTAACCTATCATATAACTCAATTGATATGAATTCTACACCTATTCTATGCTATTAACTCCTAACCCGATAATAGATGCTAATCAAATAAGTCCCCCCTTACCTTAGCCAAATTTTTGAACTCTTCTTCTTTCTCTGCTTCTGCACTTTCACGTTCTTGCTCTCTTCTCCTCTTTTTCTCTTTTCGCGTTCTTTCTCCAATTTTCCTCTTTTCCTTATTTTATGAAAAACAATATACTTTGGTAAAAAGGCCTTGGGAATAGCACCCCTCCTTTTACTAAACACTACCCAATTCCATTATTTTCCATAATTTTTAGAGAAAAGCCAAAATAATCCCAATAAAATAATTTAAATTATAATTAAATTAATTTAAGGAATTTACGGATGTTACAACTCTCCCCCACTAAAAGAATTTTCATCCTCAAAAACATACCTCAAGCAAATAGTTCCGGATAGGAATCTTTCATCTGACTTTCTAACTCCTAGGTAACGTTCCCTTCAGCTGGTCCTCCCCAAGCTACTCTGACTAAAGCTATTTCCTTGCCCCACAACTGCTTCAGTCTCCTATCTTCAATTCTCACAGGTAACGTTTCAACCGTTAAGTTTTCTTTCACCTGCACATCATCCACTTGGATCACGTGGGACGGATCCGAAATGTATTTCCTCAATGGAGACACATGAAATACATCATGCAAGTTTGCAAGCATCGGTGGTAAAGCGACATGGTATGCCACTTCTCCCACACTTTTAAAAATTTGAAACGGTCCAATAAAGCGCGGAGTCAACTTCTTTGACTTCAAAGCTCGACCAACACCCGTCATAGGAGTAACCTTCATAAACACATGATCTCCCTCTTGAAACTAAATCGTCTTCCTTCTTTTATCATAATAACTCTTCTAACGACTCTAAGAAGCTTTCATCTTCTCTTGGATCATCTTAATCTTCTCCGTAGTCTGTTGTACAATTTCTGGTCCAATCACATCACTCTCACCAGCTTCGTACCAACAGAATGGAGTTCTACATCTCATACCATACAACGCCTCAAACGGAGCCATACCTATACTAGAATGAAAATTGTTTTTGTAGGTAAATTCAATCAGAGGCTGATAACTATCCCAAGCACCTCCTTTTTCCAACACACAAGCACGTAACAAATATTCTAACGACTGAATCGTCCTCTTAGTCTGTCCATCCGTCTGCAGATGATAAGCAGAACTTGAAGGATAGAAAAACACTTAGAAAGGGGGGGTTTGAATAAGTGTAGTCTTAAAAACTTGAACGATAAAAATAAATTGCACAGTTATTTTTATCCTGGTTCGTTGTTAACTAAACTACTCCAGTCCACCCCCGCGGAGTGATTTACCTCACCTGAGGATTTAATCCACTAATCGCAACAGATTACAATGGTTTTCCACTTAGTCCGCGACTAAGTCTTCTAGAGTATCCTGATCACAACCTGATCACTCCAGGAACAAATGCTTAGACACAAGCTAAGACTTTCTTAGAGTATCCTGACCACCACGTGATCACTCTAATTACAACTGCTTAGACACAAGCTAAGACTTCCTAGAGTATCCTGATCAACACTTGATCACTCTAGTTACTTACAAATTAATGTAATCAAATAAGAGTTTTACAATGCTTCTTAAAAGCTATAATCACAACAGTGATATTTCTCTTAACGTTTAAGCTTAATCTCACTAATATATTACAACAGCAATGTAGTGAGCTTTGATGAAGATGAAGTTTCTGAGCTTTGAATTTGAACAGCGTTTCAGCAAGTTAATTGTTAGCAAATCGTCAACCTTGCTTCTCATCAGAACTTCATATTTATAGGCATTTGAGAAGATGACCGTTGGGCGCATTTAATGCTTTGCGTATTCCGTACAGCATTGCATTTAATGTTTCACGCTTTTGTCAACTACCTCGAGCCTTGTTCACGCTGTGTCTACTGACGTTGCCTTTAATAGCTTCCAACGTTCCTTTTGTCAGTCAGCGTAGCCTGCCACTTGTACTTTCTTCTGATCTGATGTTTGTGAATATAATATTTGAATATCATCAGAGTCAAACAGCTTGGTGCATAGCATCTTCCTGTCTTCTGACCTTGAAGTGCTTCTGAGCGTGATATCATGAGAACTTCAGTGCTTCTGCTTCTGATCTCAAGTTCTTCTGATGCTTCCATAGACCCATGTTCTGATTCTGCCTTGACCATCTTCTGACGTCTTGCCAGACCATGTTCTGATGTTGCATGCTGAACCTTCTGAGACAAAGCTTCTGAGCGCTGATTTGTGCATACTCTTTATATATTTCCTGAAAGGGAAATTGCAATGTATTAGAGTACCACATTATCTCACACAAAATTCATATCCTTGTTATCATCAAAACTAAGAATATTGATCAGAACAAATCTTGTTCTAACAATCTCCCCCTTTTTGATGATGACAAAAACATATATAAATGATATGAATTTGCGATCAGAAAGAGCAGACGGCTAAAGACAAATTACACAGCTATAGCATAAGCATGTGAATATGTCTCCCCCTGAGATTAACTATCTCTACCTGAGATGAATAATCTCCCCCTGAAATAAATACTCGAAGAACTTTAATAATAAAAGACTTCCCTGATTATTTCGGTAGAGACGATCACATAAGCTTCTGTCTTCTGATAATTCATAGTTTCTGACTTCTGCTTCCATTGGACAGCTTCAGAACTTGAATTTCTTTAGATCCCTAGAACACTCACAGCATCTAATTCCTGCTTCCATTTAGGACAGCTTCAGAACTTGAATTTCTTTGATCTTCAGAACATTCACAGCTTCTGATTCCTGCTTCCATTTAGGAAAGCTTCAGAACTTGAATTTCTTTGATCTTCAGAACATTCACAGCTTCTGATTCCTGCTTCCATTTAGGACAGCTTCAGAACTTGAGTTTTCTGGATCTTTAGAACATTCACAGCTTCTGATTTCTGCTTCCCTCGGATAGCTTCAGAGCTTTGAATTTCTTCTTTCATCACTTCATGCTAGATTGTATCAGAACATTGTTGAATGTACCAGAGCATCATCAGAGCATCTCTACATCCTGAAATGTTACAGAACAACACTAAACGACAAAAGTCAGCATGAATGAGTTAGAACATAAAATGTGTATTAGAACACAAAATATGTATCAGAGCCATATAAGCCATATAAAATATATCAGATCCAATAGACAATGTATCAGAGCAAATTGACAATGATTTGGATCATATTCTATTATCAGAATTTCTGATCATTCTTCCTTCTTGCTTCTGATTCTGAAGCTTCCTAGCACTCAGCTTGCTTCAAGAATCCAAGAGCTATTTCTGATCATTCTTCCTTCTTGCTTCTGATTCTGAAGCTTCCTAGCACTCAGCTTGCTTCAAGAATCCAAGAGCTATTTCTGATCATTCTTCCTTCTTGCTTCTGATTCTGAAGCTTCCTAGCACTCAGCTTGCTTCAATAATCCAAGAGCTTGATTCATTTTGTTGCTTCTTATGTTGATCTTGAATCTTTGATTCCTACAACAACACAACTTAAAAACATAGAACTTTGCAAGTTCTGTTAGTAAATGTGGAGCCTTTTTACTCGGTAACTGATAATATTAATCAGATCATTTATCATATATTTTCTCCCCCTTTTTGTCATAACATCAAAAAACAGAAAAGATTCAGATACAAACAAAAAGAAACACACGGAGGAAAAAAAAGATGATTTCATTGAAGTTCAAACAACAGGTACAGAAGTACACGAAGAGAAGGAAGACAAGATGCACAAAAAACAGATGCAGCAAAAGCAAAAAAGCAAAAGACAAGATAGACTCAATCTAGGATGGCCCTAGCCTTGACATGATCTTAGCCAGCATCTCTTGAACCATATTGTTGTATCCATCTTGCCTCTCCATGAAAGCTCTAAACTCAGCATTGACTGAGCTTTGCTCATCCTGTTTCTTCTGAATATCTTCCAGAGTCCTTGCAAGACGAGAAGATTCATCAGAAGAAGCTTCACAGCTTCTATTCACAGGGATGGCATTTAATGTAACATGACGTGAGGAGAGATAATAATGACAAAAGACGAGATTTGCACAGTTACCTAAGTAGACGTCCCCTCAACTGTACGCACGCTTGTCCAGAAATAGTGAACACGTGTTTACCATCTGGATAGCCAGTTACAGCTGTTTTGCTTTTAAAGAGATTCTGAATCAACTTAGACAATGAAACGTTAGTAATAACTGAATCACAATTTCTAATTGATTTCAATCAGAACTTCTTAAAAAAAATCCAATTTCATTTCAGAAGATACTCATACATAAGATCTTCTCATCTTCTCATTCTGGGCATAAATCCATACTGATATTCTTCAGAATGAACTTAAACCTATCTTCAGCAAGGGGTTTTGTAAAGATATCAGCCCATTGATGGTCTGTATCCACAAAGTTTAAAGATATAACACCCTTCTGAACATAGTCCCTTATGAAATGATTTTTAATCTCAATATGTTTAGCTTTTGAATGTAAAATAGGATTCATAGATAAACATATAGCAGAAGTATTATCACAGAAAATAGGAATGTTACTCTCATATATCTGATAATCTTCCAGCTGACTTCTCATCCAGAGCATTTGTGTGCTACAACCAGCAGCAGCAACATATTCTGCTTCTGTTGTTGAGAGGGCAATAGTAGCTTGCTTCTTGCTGTACCATGAGATCAGATGACTTCCAAGAAATTGACAACTTCTAGAAGTGCTCTTTCTTTCTATTCTATCTCCAGCATAGTCAGCATCACAGAATCCTACTAAGTTGTAATCTTTAGATCTTCTGTAAACTAAACCAACATTAGTAGTACCTTTCAAATACCTTAGAATTCTCTTAACCGCTGTTAAATGAGATTCTCTTGGATCTGATTGGAATCGAGCACACAAACAAACACTAAAGAGAATGTCAGGTCTAGAAGCAGTTAGATATAGAAGAGATCCAATCATACCTCTGTACAACTTCTGATCTACCTTCTTACTTACCTCATTCTTACCCAGTACACAAGTTGGATGCATAGGAGTTTTGGCTTCTTTGCTTTCAGAAAGATTAAACTTCTTCAGAAGTTCTTTCACATACTTCGTTTGATGAACATAGGTTCCATCGGAAGTTTGGTTGATTTGAATCCCAAGGAAATACTTGAGTTCTCCCATCATGCTCATTTCAAATTCAGCCTGCATAGACTCAGCAAACTCCTTTCCAAGTGTAGCATTAGATGTTCCAAAGATAATATCATCAACATATATTTGACAAATTAAAATATCCTTTTTAAATATTTTACAAAAGAGAGTAGTGTCCACTTTTCCTCTAGTGAAATCATTTTCCAGAAGGAAAGAACTCAAACGTTCATACCAAGTTCTGGGAGCTTGTTTCAATCCGTATAATGATTTCTTTAATTTGAAAACATGATTTGGAGACATGGAGTCTTCAAAACCAGGAGGTTGGTGAACATAAACTTCTTCATCTATATAACCATTTAAGAAGGCACTCTTGACATCCATCTGATAAAGAGTGATATTGTGTTGAGTGGCAAAAGAAATTAATAGACGAATAGATTCTAACCTGGCCACTGGTGCAAAGGTTTCTGTATGATCAATCCCTTCTTGCTGACTATAACCCTGAGCAACCAGTCTGGCTTTGTTTCTTACCACTTCACCTTTCTCACTTAGCTTGTTTCTGAAAACCCACTTAGTACCGATGATGTTAAATCCTTTTGGTCTAGGAACCAAGTCCCATACATCATTCCTAGTAAACTGATTTAGTTCTTCTTGCATGGCAATTATCCAGTCTGGATCTTCTAGAGCTCGATCAACAGAAGTTGGCTCGATCAAAGAAACAAGACCTAATTGACATTCTGCATTGTTCTTAAGGAATGCCCTTGTTCTGATGGGATCATCTTTCTTTCCAAGGATCACATCTTCTGAATGAGCTGAAGCAAGTCTAGGTGATCTTCTGACTGTTGGCTCTTCAGAAATCCTGAGATTCTCTAAAGATGCAGCAACTTGATTTTCTTATCCATTGCTTCTGAGACTGCCAGCTTCTGCAGCTTTGCTTCTTGATTCTTCAACTTTTGATATATCAATATCAAAATCTGCAAAATTCTCAAACTGCTTTGGTTTTTCAAGACCAAGCTTATCATCAAACCTGATATTGATTGATTCTTCTACAATCAATGTTTCAGTATTGTATACTCTGTAGCCTTTAGAGCGTTCAGAATATCCAAGAAGGAAACACTTTTGTGCTTTAGAATCAAACTTACCAAGATGATCTTTAGTATTCAGAATAAAACATACACATCCAAAAGGATGGAAATATGAAATGTTGGGCTTTCTGTTCTTCCACAATTCATAAGGAGTCTTATTTAGAATAGGACTGATAGAGATTCTATTCTGAATATAACATGCAGTGTTTATTGCTTCTGCCCAGAAATGCTTAGCCATATTGGTTTCATTGATCATGGTTCTGGCCATTTCTTGTAGAGTCCTATTCTTTCGCTCTACAACTCCATTTTGTTGTGGAGTTCTAGGATAAGAGAAATCATGGGCAATACCATTTTCTTTGAAGAACTCCTCAAAGAATCTGTTCTCAAATTCGCCACCATGATCACTTCTGACCTTTATGATTTTACACTCCTTCTCAGATTGGATCTGAGTGCAGAATTCAAAGAACACTGAATGAGACTCATCCTTGTGTTTCAAGAACTTTACCCATGTCCAGCGGCTATAATCATCAACGGTGACTAATCCATATTTCTTCCCTCTGACAGATGCTGTTTTGACTGGGCCAAACAGATCAATGTGTAAGAGTTCTAACGGCCTTGAGGAAGAAACAACATTCTTAGACTTGAATGCAGGTATGGAGAACTTGCCCTACTGACATGCTTCACAAAGAGCATCTGATTTGAATTTCAGATTGGCGAGTCCTCTGACCATATTTAGTTTGTTAATCTGAGAAATCTTTCTCAAACTAGCATGTCCTAATCTTCTGTGCCAGACCCATTGCTCTTCAGAAACAGACATAAGACAAGTCACCTTCTGATTCTTAAGATCCTGAAGATCTGTCTTATAAATGTTGTTCTTTCTCTTGCCTGTAAATAGGATTGAGCCATCCTTCTGACTTACAGCCTTGCAAGACTTTTGATTGAAGATTATATCATAACCATTGTCACTTAATTGACTTATGGACAATAAGTTATGCGTTAATCCCTCAACAAGAAGTACATTAGTTATGGAAGGAGAGTTACCAAGACTTATGGTTCCAGAGCCAATGACTTTGCCCTTCTGATCTCCTCCAAACTTGACTTCTCCACCTGGTTTAAGCACCAGGTCTTGGAATGTAGACCTTCTTCCCGTCATGTGTCGCGAGCACCCAGAGTCCAGGTACCATGACATTTTGCTTTCTGTCCTCTTTGCCGTCAAGGATATCTGCAACAGAAATTATCTTCTCCTTAGGTACCCACAATTTCTTGGGTCCTTTTTTGTTAGTTCTCCTCAAGTTCTGATTGAACTTGGGTTTAGCAAAATATTTAACAGGAGGAACAGTATGATACTTCTTATTCTGAGTTCCATGATATTTCTTAGGTTGTGTCACATGCTTCTTGGTGTGTGTTATGTGAAAACTTTATGCATGTGATGTGTGCTTAATATCATGGGAGTGGCCAAATTTAAATTGGTTATATAGAGGCTTGTATGATATTTTCATATCATCCACAGATTCAAGCTTGTATGGGATTTCACCCTCATAACCAATGCCAACTCTCTTGTTCCCAGACACAGCATATATCATAGAAGCTAGCTGACTTCTGCCAATACTTCTAGATAAGAACTTCCTGAAGCTTAAATCATATTCTTTCAGAATATGATTCAGACTAGGAGTGGATTTTTCTGAATCAGAAGGAGATCCAACATTATTGGATAATTTTAAAACTTTTTCTTTTAATTCAGAATTTTCCAACTCAAGCTTCTTAGTTTCAAATTCAAATTGCTTTTTCAGCTTTTTGTATTTGATACTAAGATGAGCTTTTAATTCAAGAAGCTCTATTAGACTGGAAACTAACTCTTCTCTAGATAGTTCAGTAAATACCTCTTTAGAATCTGATTCTGATGTAGATTCTGATCCATCATCTTCTGTCGCCATCAGCGCAAAGTTTGCCTGCTCTCCTTCAGAGTCTGATCCTGATTCTGATTCTGATTCTGATTCAGAATCATCCCATGTTGCCATAAGACCTTTCTTCTTATGAAACATCTTCTTGGGATTCTCCTTCTGAGGTTTTGGACTCTCATTCTTATAATGTCCAGGCTCATTGCACTCATAGCAGACAGCCTTCTTCTTGTCAGATCTTCATCACCAGAAGATTCTCCACGTTTAAATCTCTTTGAACTTCTGAAGCCTCTGAACTTCCTTTGCTTGCTCTTCCAGAGTTGGTTTATCCTTCTGGAGATCATGGACAGTTCATCTTCTTCTTCTTCAGATTCTGATTCTTCAGGATCTTCTTCTCTAGCTTGAAAAGCGTTAGTGCATTTTTTATATTAGATTTTAATGCAATAGACTTACCTTTCTTCTGAGGCTCGTTTGCGTCCAGCTCAATTTCATGGCTTCTCAAGGCACTGATCAGCTCTTCCAAAGAAACTTCATTCAGATTCTTCGCAATCTTGAATGCAGTCACCATTGGGCCCCATCTTCTGGGTAAGCTTCTGATAATCTTCTTTACATGATCAGCTTTGGTGTAGCCTTTATCCAGAACTCTCAATCCAGCAGTTAGAGTTTGAAATCTTGAGAACATCTTCTCAATATCTTCATCATCCTCCATCATGAAGGCTTCATATTTCTGGATTAGAGCAAGAGCTTTAGTCTCCTTGACTTGAGCATTTCCTTCATGAGTCATTTTCAAGGACTCATATATGTCATGGGCCGTTTCCCTGTTAGATATCTTCTCATACTCAGCATGAGAGATAGCATTCAGCAAAACAGTCCTGCATTTGTGATGATTTTTGAAATCTTTCTTTTGATCTCAGTCATTTCTCTTCTCGTGAGCCTTACACCAGTAGCTTTAACAAGATGTTTGTAACCATCCAACAGAAGATCCCATAGCTCAGCATCTAGACCAAGAAAGTAACTTTCCAGTTTATCTTTCCAGTATTCAAAGTTTTCACCATCAAATACTGGTGGTCTAGTATAACCATTGTTACCATTTCCATTGTACTGCTCAGTGGAGCCAGATGTAGATGTGTGTTCATCACCAGCCATCTTTTACTGAAGCGTTTTTCTCTTCCTGAATCTTTTCTAAACACGGTTAAGTGCTTGCACCTTAGAACCGGCGCTCTGATGCCAATTGAAGGATAGAAAAACACTTAGAAAGGGGGGGTTTGAATAAGTGTAGTCTTAAAAACTTGAACGATAAAAATAAATTGCACAGTTATTTTTATCCTGGTTCGTTGTTAACTAAACTACTCCAGTCCACCCCCGCGGAGTGATTTACCTCACCTGAGGATTTAATCCACTAATCGCAACAGATTACAATGGTTTTCCACTTAGTCCGCGACTAAGTCTTCTAGAGTATCCTGATCACAACCTGATCACTCCAGGAACAAATGCTTAGACACAAGCTAATACTTTCTTAGAGTATCCTGACCACCACGTGATCACTCTAATTACAACTGCTTAGACACAAGCTAAGACTTCCTAGAGTATCCTGATCAACACTTGATCACTCTAGTTACTTACAAATTAATGTAATCAATTCTAAGAGTATTACAAATGCTTCTTAAAAGCTATAATCACAACAGTGATATTTTCCTTAATGTTTAAGCTTAATCTCACTAATATATTACAACAGCAATGTAGTGAGCTTTGATGAAGATGAAGTTTCCGAGCTTTGAATTTGAACAGCGTTTCAGCAAGTTAATTGTTAGCAAATCGTCAACCTTGCTTCTCATCAGAACTTCATATTTATAGGCGTTTGAGAAGATGACCGTTGGGCGCATTTAATGCTTTGCGTATTCCGTACAGCATTGCATTTAATGTTTCACGCTTTTGTCAACTACCTCGAGCCTTGTTCACGCTGTGTCTACTGACGTTGCCTTTAATAGCTTCCAACGTTCCTTTTGTTAGTCAGCGTAGCCTGCCACTTGTACTTTCTTCTGATCTGATGTTTGTGAATATAATATTTGAATATAATCAGAGTCAAACAGCTTGGTGCATAGCATCTTCTTGTCTTCTGACCTTGAAGTGCTTCTGAGCGTGATACCATGAGAACTTCAGTGCTTCTGCTTCTGATCTCAAGTTCTTCTGATGCTTCCATAGACCCATGTTCTGATTCTGCCTTGACCATCTTCTGATGTCTTGCCAGACCATGTTCTGATGTTGCATGCTGAACCTTCTGAGACAAAGCTTCTGAGCGCTGATTTGTGCATACTCTTTATATATTTCCTGAAAGGGAAATTGCAATGTATTAGAGTACCACATTATCTCACACAAAATTCATATCCTTGTTATCATCAAAACTAAGAATATTGATCAGAACAAATCTTGTTCTAACAGAACTTAATCTCAGCTTAGTACCCAAAGCCTTATGCAAACCTTCCCAGAACTTAGACGTAAATCTCGGACCTCTGTCTGACACGATACTTGAAGGAATACCATGTAGACTAACTATCTTCCCAATATACAATTGAGCCATCTTTTCCATCGGATAATCCATTCTTACCTGCATGAAATGGGCAGACTTTGTTAACCTTTCCACAACAACCCAGATAGCTTCACAATTCTTAACTGTCCATGGCAAACCAGAAACAAAATTCATTGATATGCTATCCCATTTCCATTTAGGAATAAACATCGGTTGCATAAACCCCGATGGCTTTTGATGTTCATCCTTTGACTTCTGACACGTCAAACAAGAATATACAAACTCAGCAATTTCTTTCTTCATTCCAGGCTACCAAAACAGCTTCCTCAAATCATGATACATCTTGGTAGCACCAGGATGAATACTTAATCCACAATGGTGTCCTTCTTCTAAAATACTTCTTCGAAGTTCAGCAACATCAGGAAAACAAACTCAGTCGCCAAACCTCAATATACCATTCTCGTCAAGTCTGAATTCACCACCCTTGTCTTGGTTAATCAAAGTCAACTTGTCAACCAATTCGACATCAGCCTTCTGACCCTCTCTGATTTCTTCAAGAATACCGCTGGTCAGCTTCAGCATACCCAACTTAACAATAGTAGGAGTACCTTCACATACCAAACTCAAGTCTCTGAATTGTTCAATCAAATCCAATTCCTTCACCATTAGCATAGACATATGCAAAGTCTTCCTACTTAAAGCATCAACAACTACGTTTGCCTTACCCGGATGGTAATTCAAACTAAAATTATAGTCTTTAAGGAATTCCAACCACCTTCTCTGCCTCATATTTAGTTCTTTCTGATTAAAGAGATACTTCAGACTCTTATGATCACTGAACACCTCAAATATCGAACCATACAAATAATGTCGCCACAACTTCAAAACAAAGACCACCGCTACCAACTCTAAATCATGAGTCGGATAATTCCTTTCATGCACTTTGAGTTGTCTTGACGCATACGCAATCACTTGTTGATTTTGCATCAATACACCACCCATACCCATCAACGAAGCATCACAAATAAACCACAAATGATTCTGTCGAATTCGGCAAAATAAAAAAAGGAGCACTAGTCAACCTCTTCTTCAGCTCTTGGAATCCTTCCTCACACTTTGCATCCCAAATAAAAGTATGGCCCTTCTTGGTTAATTTAGTTAACGACAATGCTAACTTTGAAAAATCTTCAATGAACGTCCTGTAATAACCCGCAAGACCAAGAAAACTACGGATTTCGAAAACTGACTTCGGAGCTTCCCACTGAGACACAGCTTCTACCTTCGTAGGATCAACAACAATGCCATTCTTAGAAATCACGTGTCCTAGAAAACTGACTTCCTCTAACCAAAATTCACACTTCGACAGTTTGGCAAAAAGTTGCTTCTCTTTTAACAGCTTGAACACGGTTCTGAGATGTTCCGCATGTTCTTCCTCACTCTTAGAATATATTAGGATATCATCTATAAACACCACCACAAACTTATCGAGATAAGGATGAAATATCCTATTCATATACTCCATAAAGACACCAGGTGCATTAGTAACCCCAAACGGCATTACCGAATACTCATAATGCCTATACCTTATTCTGAAAGTAGTCTTCTAAATATCGTCATCTTTCACACGAATTTGGTGATACCCAGACCTCAGATCAATCTTACTAAACACACATGCTCCAACCAGTTGATCCATCAAATAATCAATCCTCGGCAAAGGATACCGATTCTTGATAGTAACCTTGTTTAATTGTGTGTAATCTACACACAACCTCATTGAACCCTCTTTCTTCTTCACTAGCAACACAGGCGCACCCCACGGAGAAACACTAGGATGAATGAATTTCTTCTCAAGCAATTCTTCCAACTGCTTCTTCAGTTCAGTCAATTCAGACGGCGACATACGATACGGTGCCATCGACACTGGACTAGTTCCCGGAATTAATTCAATGGAAAACTCTACTTCTCTTTCTGGTGGTAATTCATTCACTTCTTCCGGAAAAACTTCTGGAAAATCACATACCACTGGTAGTTCGCTACTTACTACTTTTTCCTTCGAATTCGCCAATGCAGACAACATAAACACCGTTGCACCATTCTTGATAGCTTCATCCACCTGTCTAGCTGTCATTTCCATATCATCAGAATTAACTTCTTCAGGAAAGATTACTGTCTTCGCAAAACAGTTGATGTGAACACGATTAAATTCTAACCAGTTCATCCCCAGGATTACATCGAGTTGTTTCAACGGAAGGCACACTAAGTCCATTCCGAATTCTCTACCAAAAATGTCAACCGGACAATTCAAGCATGCAGACGAAGTAGTTACTTAACCCGACGCATGAGTATCAATAACCATACTTCCACTTATTTCAGATATTTCCAAATTCAACCTCTTAGCCCAATCCAAATAAATAAAAGAATGAGTTGCTCTAGTATCAATAACTGCAACCAAAGGTGTGTCGTGAATTAAACACGTACCTTTAATTAGTCTATCCTCCTGAGTAGTCTCTGATCCAGACAAACCAAAAACCTTTCCTCCCGCTTGGTTCTTCTTCAATTTAGGGCACTGTGGGCTAATGTGACCTTCTTCACCACAATTGTAACAAGTCACAACTTTATTTTTACAATCAGCGGCAACATGACCCACTTCTTCACATTTGAAGCACTTTTTCTGGTTCAGTTTGCATTCATTCCTACGGTGCCCAACCTCACCACAGTTATAGCACCTGACAAAAGCACTAGAGTCTCCCTCACTAGGCTTCGCCCAACCACCAGTTCTTGGATTACTTCTACCATATGGCTTACCCTTATCCATAGGCTTCTTCCCTTTTCTGTCAACTAACTCGCGAGAGTGAGATGACTTCAGCTTAAGATTATCTTCCTCGAAGATCCTACTACAGTCCACCAAGTCTACAAATCTCCGGATCCTCTGATATATGATACCTTGCTTAATCTCATCACAGAGACCGTGTAGCAACCCGCCCTAAAATTAAACTTTAGAGTTGCCACCTATTCTACCAAGGCGAATAGGAAACCTAGCGCAATTGAGAGATCAGGGTAAGATACTATATTGAGGTCGAGGGAAGGTGTTAGGCACCCTCAACCCTTTCCTATGGTTTGCATTATAGGGTTAATATAAAGAAAGGTGACAGAAAGTTATAGGGTAAATGCTAATTATTGACATGATTAGAGTTTGGAGGAAGGGGACTCGCCTTGGTTATCAAAGTGCCTACGTATCTCCTTAGGGAGAATCAGAGTCAACATAGTTCGGGGAAAGGGTTGTACGCCCTAAGGATTAGAATTTGATTTGGGATGGTTTGAAGGCTTTTTGAATGGCCTATCATAGTTTTGAATAAGGATGAAAATCCGTAGTTTGATTTGAAGTGTTTTAGATCTGGGAAGTGTTTTAGGATTGGGCGTACAACCTTGATTTTAGTATGTACTATTAACCGCAATGATCAATAGATTCAATCACCATAGTTAAAATATTAGTAGTTGTGTCGTTACCAATTTTAATTGATGGATTCAATTATCACTGATAACGAATAAAAGCATTTTTAGGAAATTTAATATTTTAATTTGTATCATTATCCCTCGTAATCGATGGATTCGATTAAAAATAATAATGAATTTAATTGTGAAGATAGGCTAATCATCGCAACCAATAAAAATGGTTGAAACCCTTTAGCCAAATAAAACTTATTATTTTAATTAAATAAATATTTTAGTAAAATCGATTATTGCCCATAATGATTTATAGATTTAATCGGGACGAACAATAAATTAATGATTTAATATTTATAATATTTATTAATTTATTTAAGAAAAATAATTTATTATTATATAAATAAATATTAAAAGAGAATTAAAGAAAACATATGAATTAATTAAAATTAATAAGTTATTAGAGATTTTGGTTCAATATGGTCGTCACAGGAGTACATGGTATATGGACTAATCCTGGGTATGTTGGATCTGGACTAGTGTTAATTTAAAGGGGAAGATCTAAGGGTATATGGTGGACCCTATGATTGTATACGCAGGGAATCAAGAATTAGAAATTTCAGAAAAAATAATAGCAAGGGCCAGGGATTGAACCATGGATCCTGGGGACCAACGTGCGCGCCTCTCTCCAATCCTTCCAAGTTAACTAGTCGTTCATTGCTTCCACCCAATATATTATATACAAGGTCAAAAATACCATATAGCATATACGCGCGAAATTCAAACCCACCAGTGCCAAGACGACACATCATCATCGTCCCCAACCCTACCTGAATTTTCTGCAACTTTTTGCTACGATTTAGCTACGAGTGAGTTCGTAGCCTTTTGACCTGGATAACAGCGATTAGCATATACCTCTAAATAACTATTTCGCACCCCCTCAAAATGCTTCGTCCCGGTCATACGAACTCAACCATGCATTTAATTTGACCTAATTTTTACCCTAACCGAAAGCCCCAATTTAAAACTCATAGAACCCTAAACGATTAACAATGATGAATCATGCCAAACACGCCCCAAAATTCAATTAACGTTCCAGAATTGTTCACAGCAACCAAGCAAAGCGGAATATACAAATCAAACACTACGAGGATGCATAAATTATGCTAATCGAACCAAAATTCAGAGTGACCTACCTTGGATTTTTGGAGAATAATCTGGGGGTGTTGATGCTATGCAAGTATCCAATCACCTTCAGAATGCCTCGAGGAAGCTTTTGCACTCTTTAAAACTTGTTGAAACCCTCTAATTCTTAGAAACCGATATTGAGTTTCTTGGTGATTTTTTTGTTCTTATGCGTGTGCCTCTGAGCAGAAATTCCAACCCCTATTCGTGTGCTATGTGTTCTCTACTTATAGAGGAAGGAATTAGGTCAAGAATTACATCCCAAAGCCTTTTGAATCCAATCTTGCCAAGTTGAAAAAGTTTGATTTTATTCTTGAATAAAGACTTTCTATTTTGACCAAATTTTATACCATTCTTTCTCGAATCAATATACCACGAAATTATGTTGTAAATATATCATAAATGTGATTGGAATTGATCAATATAAATCTTTTGACATAATATTTGATTTTTCTTTTAATTACATCATTTTAAATCATTCATAAATGAAATAAAATTGTATAAAAACAAATAAAATGATATAATTCGTGGCATATGGTTCGGATAACTTGTGGACCAAGTTTAAGTCATAAAAGTATAGGCCTATTTGCAAGAAATCCAATTTGAACCTCCTTTATTTCACATTTTGTCCTTTAAAATTCCCCAACTTTAAAAAGGCATATCTCACTCAATTTTTAAGCTATGAAGGAGTTCTAGGACTTTTTGGAAACCTCAAATTGTCCTCTATAAGCCACTTTGGAACATAATTTTCATTTGGAGATTTTATCTTGATCATATGCCCTTTGACAAAAACTGCTTTTGACTGATGTTTGAAAAGGACCTGTAATCTTTTGCATCATATCACCCAAATGAAGCATTTCTAGTCTTGGCTTGTGAGAGACAAAATTGTAGAGAATCCAATTTCCTTTCAGCGGGTAATTTTTGATGTTCCAGGTGAAAGTTATGGCCAGTCAAAGTTGAGTTGACTTTCTCCTGAAGAAACCCTAATTTGAACCTTTTTGCATTTGTTCATCTCTGAGTTTCTATTGATGGATCATGATCAACCTTTGATCAAATGATGGATATAACCTCACATACTTAAAGCTTGACCAAAAATAAGAGGTTTGGACTATGCTTTAATTATGGTTGACTTTCAGGTTAAACCAGTTGACTGTGAATCTTTGAGTTATTTGAGAAGGTAACCTTTGGAATTGGGCCTTGACTTTTGACATAGAGGTATCTTGGATCATAATGGGCCATGGATAACTTCATTAGAGGCCTTGTTTTGCTAATTTACTCAGGAAAGTACCAAACCCTAGCTTTAGGAGGCTCTTGCTCGGGAGAATGGCTGGATGAATCTCTTGATCTTTAAATAATTGTGAATGGAATATGGAAGGCAAATTTTAGGGTATGACAGTTTCCCCTGTTCAATCTTCTTAAACCTGAAGAGGTAGATTGGCTTGTTCGCCTATCGCGATCTGATGGTGGAAGAGGATTGAACACTAGAATACCCAGAAATTTTAGATTGCTGATGTAGGAAACAATTTTTTTTAGATGGGCTTAAAAGATGCCATCCAGTTGTTTTACAAGATGCTTGTCCAGAGCATATGCTCTTCATACCGGGATTATATTGATTGTATCTGAGGAGATGTGAAGTAATGTCTTACATAAGACTACCTGAAGAGGTTCCTGAATAGGGTATATCAAAGGTTGACGCGAAGAAGCTCAGGCTTTGAACAGAGCTTAGGAAGAATGTCTTGGAGAAGACTAACTAAGGAGTTCTTTAAAAGAACAAGGTATGTCTTAGAAAAGAATGGATAAATATTTTAAGAAGGCTACCTAGAAAGGCAGGATATGTCCTAAACAAGACTCACCTAGAAAGGCTCATAAAAGATATGAAATGTCTTAAAAAAGATTCACCTGGAGAGGCTTTTAGAAAGGATATGGAATGTCTTAGAAAATATTACCTAGAAAGGCTATGACGCATAGTAGAGAAGTCTATCTATAAAGGCTCCTAAAAGAGACATGATATGTCTTAGAAAATATTACCTAGAAAAGTTCCTAGAAAGGACATGGAACGTTTTAAACAAGACTACATAGAGAGGTTCCTATAAAGGATATGAAACATCTTAAACAGGACTACCTAGACAGGTTCCTATAAAGGATATGAAAAGTCTAAAACAGGACTACCCATACAGGTTCCTATAAAGAATATGAAACGTCTAAAACAAAACTACATAGAAAGGTTAGGATACATCTAACACAAGACTAACCTAGAAAGGTTCCTAGAAAGATACAATATGCCCTAAACAAGACCATAAGGTTAACCTAGATATATCTTAAACAAGACTGACCTAGAAAGGCTCCTGGAGAGGATAAGGAGGGATTAGACACATGTTTTAAGGAGATTACCTAGAATGGTATGATAAGTCCTAAACAAGACTAACCTAGAAAAGTTTTTGGAAAGGATGTGATATGTCTTACACAAGACTCACCTGGAAAGGCTCTTAGACAGGATACGGGATACCTTACCTAGAAAGGCTCCTAGACAGGACACGATACATTTTAAACAAAACTACCTAGAAAGGTTCCTATAAAGGATAGGGAACGTCTTAAACAAAACTACCTAGAAATGTTAGGATACGTCTTAAACAAGACTGCCTAGAGAGGTTAGGATACGTCTTACACAAGACTGCCTAGAAAGGTTCCTAGAAAGGACAAGGAGGATCTTAGAGAAGACTGCTTGGGAAGGTTGATAATCGTTTTGGACAAGACTACCTGGAAAAGTAAGAAATTCTTTGATTGCTTCTGGATTGCCTTTGAAGAAAGACTTGGAATGAGGTATTAGAATTGTATCTGTTGAGATTGAATCGTTGATACGATCATATTTGCACTGTAATTGGATGATGACATCCTTTTAATTATGAAGTGACCTGAAAAGGCAGCGTTAGTTTTATGCAATGTCATGATGCATGTGTCAAGTAATGAGATTCTCAAAATAAATGAGAATTATGTATGTATGACGATCCCACATTGCGGGTCATAAATGGTACAGGCGTGGGAAGACCAATTACGCAACAATGCTCCTTGTGTAATACTAGTGTGATTTCCCCAATATCAAAAAATTTGAGAGACGTGCCCCTTAATCTAAAGGAGGGATCTTTAGAGGCAACTAGAGTATTACCATGTCCTGCCACAAACCTGATATGCACTGTCCCAGTATTTGAATTCTTGAAAGATATGCCCCTAATCAATAGGATCCTTGATTGTATGCCCCTATTTTAGGAAAACCTTCTGGACGTGGTTCCCCCATTCAAGAGTCTTTATCAGAAATGATCGCCTTTGATTAAACCAATTTCGAGGTCTCCTTGATGCTAAGTGTTGATTTGAATGTGAGGCAAATGCTTTTCAGAATTAGCCATGCGTTTTTTTGTCGTATCTGATGGACAAAAGTTCACTGAATACTCAGAATGAGATGATTTTTTCTTGGATTATTTCCTAAAGAGGTTCCTTGAAAGGATAGGAAGTTGTCTTAAACAAACTTGTGTTTTAAACAAAACTCAAGGAGACATGTTTGTGAAGAGGGTCAAAAGATTCCTATAAAGGATAAAGACCGTTTTACGGAATGTGGCGTTTTAAACAAAACTTAGGAAAAGACATCTTGAAGAAGATTACCTTAGAAACGATAGGAGGCTGTCTTAGAGAAGACTCTGTACTTTAAACAAAGCTTGACAAGGTTCTTGGAAGCATAAGAGAAATTCGAACGTGTTTTAAGAAAGACTAACTGAAAAAGTTAAGAGATGTCTTACAGAAGACTACCTAGAAAAGATTCTTAGAAAGGAATATGTCTTAGAGAAGACTATTTGAAAAGATTCGAAAATAGAAAGGACGAGAAGATGCGTCTTAGAGAAGACTTTTTGAACACGGCTCCTAGAAAGGATAAGAGATTTTTAAACCTGTCTTGAAGAAGACTACCTGAAGAGGTTAAGACATGTGTTTAACGAAAAACTACCTAGAAAGGCTTCTGGAAAGGGTGTGAGAGTGGTATTGATACCACCTGATACTGAGTGACCTTTGCAAAGTGCCCCCAGGTAATGGATTTGCCCCATGAGCTATTCAGCATCTTTGAGAGATTCCATGGATCTTGATTAGATTGCCCCATGTAAATGGGATAGTGATGGGTTATGCTCTGTGTACACATTAGCCATCCCAGTCATGCGCAAGGGATGTTTCTTCTTTTTTATAAGCTTCTAAAGTTATTTCGCCTGTCGGTAGGCTCTTTTTTTAGCCATGCCTCATGCAAATTCTCCCTAATGTTTAAACATTTGAATCCACATAGACAAGTGTACTTTGTAATGAAATTCATAAGATGCGAATGTATATGTCTGTCTTGAAAGTTTAAAAACATTTTTTTTGAGTAAAACAAAGTTTTTTTTTGTAAGAAAGCGATATCAACTCAAGAGTGTTAGAACAAGATTTGTTCTTATAAATATTCTTAGTTTTGATGATAACAATGTATATGAATTTTGTATGAGATAATGTGGTACTCTAATACTACGCAATTTCCATTTCAGGGATTACATAAAGAGTATGCACAAAATCAGCGCAAGAAGCACTGACTTAGAAGGTTCAGCATGCAACATCAGAACATGGTCTGGCATGACATCAGAAGATGGTCAAGCAGAATCAGAACATGGTCAATGGAAGCATCAGAAGAACTTGAGATCAGAAGCAGAAGCACTGAAGTTCTCATGGTATCACGCTAAGAAGCACTTCAAGGTCAGAAGACAAGAATATGCTCTGCACCAAGCTGTTTGACTCTGATGATATTCAAACGTTGTTTACACAAACATCAGATCAGAAGCAAGTACAAGATGGCAGGCTACGCTGACTGACAAAAGGAACATTAGAAGCTATTAAAGGAAACATCAGTAGACACAGCGAAAGCAAGGCTCGAGGTAGTTGACAAAAGAGTGAAACATTAAATGCAATGCTGTACGGAATACGCAAAGCATTAATTGCTCCCAACGGTCATCTTCTCAAACGCCTATATATTGAAGTTCTGATGAGAAGCTAAGTGACGAATCTTGAACAAATATTCTTGTGCAAACGCTGTCAAATTAAAAAGCTCTCAAACTTCATCATCAACCCCACTAAATTGTTGTTGTAATATATTAGTGAGACTAAGCTTAAACTTAAGAGAAAATAACCGTTGTGATAATAGCTTATCTAAGAAGCATTGTAACTCTTAAAAGAATTTGTTTACATTAAATTGTAAGAACTAGAGTAATCAGGTTGTTGATCAGAATACTCTAGAAAGTCTTAGAGGGTATCTAAGCAGTTTGTTCCTAGAGTGATCAGGTTGTGATCAGTATACTCTAGAAGACTTAGAAGTTGTCTAAGTGGAAAACCATTGTAATCTTGTGTGATTAGTGGATTAAATCCTCAGGTGAGGTAAATCACTCCAAGGGGGTGGACTGGAGTAGTTTAGTTAACAAAGAACCAGGATAAAAAACATTGTGCAAATAGTTTTTATCTTACAAGTTTTAAAGCTACACTTATTCAACCCCCCCCCCCTTTCTAAGTGTTTTTCTATCCTTCAAAGAGTTATAGTAGACCTTAAGGAGTCGAGATACCTTTGATAACAATATGCTTTCGAACTAATTATGCTTTAGTTAGGGATTTTAAGGGTTGTAACATGGCCTGATTCACGGTTTTAAGAAACAAAGGATAGTGGCTCAAAGTTTATTTGTACCCATCCCCATCTTCGTGATGTTCTCCAGTCCTATGCTCAGTTAATTATACGTTTATGCTCCTAAAGACTTTTGAGAATAATGATATTTATGGTGGTTTAAAAACCAAAGGTTTATTTGCAAAGGCAGTCATCCTCCTTTCTTGTAATATTTTATTTTTGTCGAGGGTATGTAGTGACCTCTTTTCGACTTTGTTATCCTTATCTTTTGCCTGAACTATTCGTTTTAAAACTACAGTCAGCGGGATGCCCCAATTTTGCCTAAGTCTCCTTAATAGGTTTTGACTTAGCAGGCCCTTGCATTTCTTTCTTTTTCTTTGCGGCTATTGACTGCCGGACTTAATGATGACGGGCAACCATCGGTGATTATGTTCAAAGGAACAGTTTTGGAGTAATTAAGTTAACTGAGCAGCTACCCTACCCCGGGTTATGTATTAAGGGTTTTATTTTATATGAAGGAAAACTCCTACTTCTTTAGGAATTGAAACAATGCCTATACATCGTCAACACGGTCTGTTCGAAAGCGTAACGTATGAAATTATGGTATCGTTTTCATTATTCTCCCTCTAAAAGTGTACAGCTTTTAACGAGAGTCGAATATTGCAAAGAAGAAGACTAGGTAAAAACACAGTTTTAAATATAATGAGAACACTAGGAATAAATCAAGACAAACGTAAGCAATGCATTAATGATTATTGTAAAGTACATAGCATATGTCGTAAGACCAATGTTTAAACAAACAGAAGGAAATTGCGAATGAAAACGAAACTAATGATCTAAGAAATCCTCCTTCTAGCCACCTATGGCATTAGGATTGCTAGGATCTTCGAACTCAATGAGCCCCTCTTCAATTAAATCTTGGATCTTGTGCTTCAACGATCCGCAATCCTCTGTATCATGACCAGGACTATCTTAATGATAAGCGCACCTGGCATGATGCTTGTACCTAGGAGCGGGGTTAGTTGGAGCTGAGTATGGAGGCAACAGAATTATCAGGTTCTGACTAAGCAGATGTTGCAAAGCTTGAGACAGTGACATGTGCAATGGGGTAAATGATCGTTTTGGCTTGGCCTTCCAGGTGCGTTGGCCACCCTGTTGCTTTTGATGATCCTTTCGTTGTAGTACTGGGGTCTGATTAACCAGGATTGCCCCCACAGTGTTGGATTCCTTTTTTCCGTCATATGACTTCTTTGTGTGATAGGAACCTGAGGGTTCCCCTTGTATCTTTCCATTTTTGATCCCATTTTCAATCCTCTCACCGATGACAACCAAGTTCGAGAACCTTGAAGATATGCTTCCGACCATCTTGTCGTAGTACGGTCCTTGCAAAGTGCCCATAAATATGTCCACCAGTTCTTTTTCCATCAAGGGAGGTTGGACTCGAGAAGCCATTTCCCTCCACCTTTGGGCATACTCCTTGAATGATTCATCCTTCTTCTGTGATATATTTATTAATTGCATCCGGTTGGGTGCCATGTCCAGGTTGTACATGTATTGCTTCAAGAATGTGTTAGCAAGATCATTCCAGCTTCGGATATAGGATTTTTCCACTTGCATGTACCAGTCAATAGATGACCCTCTTAAGCTATCTTGGAAGAAGTGTATCATCAGCTTTTGATCGTGAGCATAAGCAGCCATTTTCCGCGCATACACGCGCAAGTGATTCCTCGGACATGTGAGTCCTTTGTATTTCTCGAAGTCAGGAATCTTGAATTTGTGTGGGATAGTCAAGTCTGAGACCAAGCTCATTTCGAAGGCATCCACATCGAAGACATCGTACCCTTCTACCACTTTTAATCTCTCTTTTAGCGCCTTGATTTGTTCACTGTCCTTGGAGTCTTCCCCATAGTTAGGAATAGACTGTTGTGTCCGAGGTGCTTGGTGTGTGTTGTCCACCTCTTGTACTCCGTATTGTAGATCCAGGTGATCATCATCCTTAGGGAAATTGTTAGCAGGAATGCAAACTGTGCGGGTTGCCCCTTTCGCTTGTGGAGTGGGGACAAATCCTTCTTGAGAGGTCTCTCCTTTCTCTTGGAATTGGATATCTCTCCTAACAGATCGGACTTGAGGTTTGTCCTTAGCCGGGCCAAAGCCTGAAACAAATCCTAGCAGCGGGTTTTCGTCATTGGGGATCTCATCCTGAACCAGGGTATCCCCAGACTGAACCTCTTTTGCCTTGTCTTGTTTATCTATGAGGGATTTCATGAATCCTAGCATCTGAGCCATACCTCCTTTAACCTCTTCCATACTGACCTTTAGTTGATCCATTGATTTCTTTTGCTGAAATCTTGTTTCATAAGACGATCGGGATGTTAGGTTATCCTTGCTAATGATTCCTTGCTCTCGAGCTAAAAGAGAAATCTTCTCTCAATGCCATGAAGTTGGTATGCATGCCGTGAATGATATGCTTTATGCGTATTTATGTCTTATCCACATCTATGGATTAAATATAATAAACCTCTTTTTTTCTCTTATTTTTTTTAATAAGTCATGATGCAAGAATGCACATGATGCATGATGAATGGAAAAAAATAAAAAAAATAACAAGCAAATAATAAACAACATATATATGTAGCACATAATCATATATGCCCTAGGTTCATAGGTTCAACGCAACGGCTCTAGGGAGCCTACCCATTCCATTGGTATGTCCTAGACACGGGTCTCATGGGGTCGTTCGTAGCCTCCGAGACTTTTTGTCTCTTCGGATTTTAGAACAACTCATTTTATCCAATGAGGTTTGAATTTTTGGGGTAGGTTCTCGGAGAGATCAGCTGAATACCAAGTCCTGCCCTCAACAAGGTCAAGCCTCGTATTGGACATTTCCGAATATTCAACCCACTCCGAGTGGAGTTATCAATGAGACTCGTAGGAGATTCAAGCCCCCCCTGGTTTCAAGGATAACTAACTCCCACACTTAGGTTTTAACACGACATAATATACCCAGCAGTGCATATAAAAATATAACAACCAGGCAATTAAATATAAATATATTAACTTAAACAATTAAATATTTTTAGACAAAATAAACAAATAAACAAATTTAAAAAAATAGAAATAATTACAAACCCTAAAAGTGGGAAATTAGCCATACCCTAAAAAGTGGCAAACTAGCCAAACCCTAACAATTTGCAAAACCTAAAACCTATAGGAGCATAGTATTCACCATTATAGTGAGTCCCCAACAGAGTCGCCAGCTGTAGCAACCTGCCTTAAAATTAACCTTTAGAGTCGCCACCTATTCTACGAAGGCAAATAGGAAACCTCGTGTAGTTGAGAGATCGGGGTAAGATACTATATTCAGGTCGAGGGAAGGTGTTAGGCACCCTCAACCCTTTCCCATGGTTTGCATTATAGGGTTAATATAAAGAAAAATGACAAAAAGTTATAGGGAAAATGCTAATTATTGATGTGATTAGAGTTTGGAGGAAGGGGACTCGCCATGGTTATCCAAGTGCCTACGTATCTCCTTAGGGAGAATCAGAGTCAACGTAGTTCGGGGAAAGGGTTGTACGCCCTAAGGATTAGAATTTGATTTGGTATGGTTTGAAGGCTTTTTGAATGGCCTATCGTAGTTTTGAATAAGGATGAAAATCCGTAGTTTGATTTGAAGTGTTTTAGATCTGGGAAGTGTTTTAGGATTGGGCGTACAACCCTGATTTTAGTATGTACTATTAACCGCAATGATCAATAGATTCGATCACCATAGTTAAAAGATTAATAGTTGTATCGTTACCAATTTTAATTGATGGATTCAATTATTTGTGATAACGAATAAAAGCATTTTTAGGAAATTTAATATTTTAATTTGTATCATTATCCCTCGTAATGTATTAAAAATAATAATGAATTCTAATGGGAAGATAGGATAATCATTGCAACCAATAAAAATGGTTGAAACCCTTTAGCCAAATAAAACTTATTATTTTAATTAAATAAATATTTAAGTAAAATCGATTATTGCCCTATGCGGAATTGTTTCTAACACTATTGGCAAAAGGACTCATTCAGACGAAGAGCCCTCCAAATCCTGCGAATGAATCATATGCGGAATTGTTTCCAACACTATTGGCAAAAGAACTCATTCAGACAAAGAGCCCTCCAAATCCTGCGAATGAATCATCACATTGGTTCAAGGCTGACCAATCGTGTCCCTATCATCAGGTGGCACCAGGTCACAACATTGAGAGATGTCTCAGTTTCAAGATCGACGTTCAAACATTAGTGAAGAGCAGAATGCTATCCTTCAAAGATACTAATCCCAATGTCTAGGCAAATCCTTTGCCACAACACAAAGAAGCTTCAGTGAATTTGATAGAACAACACCCCAACGTCATTCAAATCTACGATATTCGTCAGATAGGGGAAAATCTTGTCAAGATGCACGCTATACAAGCTGGATACGGCCATGTACCACCTCACAACTACTTCACATGTGAAATTTGTCCAAAGAATAATCAAGGATGTGTTGTAGTTCAAGCTGCATTACAAGAACAAATGGACTTGGGATGGATTCAACACATCCGAGTCAAAACTGAGTACGACGTCAACATGGTTCAAGGATGTCCAGGAGAATATAAGATGTACAAAGTTGAAGATCTCGAAGGATCGGTAGTCAGGTTCCATAAAACTTTAAATGGACTTGCCTACTTTGGAACGGATTTCCATCCTAACAGTAGATGCAGAATTTGTCGAAGAAATTCACGAGGATGTTTGCGCGTTCGCAATGACATTCAGAAACTAATGGATGAAAATACCATTATAGTTCTCGCCAACAGAGAAGATGACGAAGTCTTTACCGTGTCTCCTCAAATTAATCAAGTTGAACCAATGCAAGTCAAGTATGACAGTAGGAAGACGACAATTGCTCCGCTAGTCATCTACTTACCAGGTCCTGTACCTTATGAGTCCAGCAAGGCTGTACCATACAAGTACAATGTGTAACACCCATAATTTCAGTTTATTAATTTAAATTGGATTTAAATTAAATAATTGGAGTTTTGGAATTTTAAATTGGATTTAATTGGAGAATGATGGAATATGAGATATTGGGCTTATGGTGTGGTGATAGTAAAAGGGCGGTGCTAACTAGTTAGGCCTTTTACTAAGTTGTGGTTAATCTATTTTATTTTATTTTTCATAAAATAAGAAAAGGGAACCATTTGGGGAGAAAAGGAAGAACACGTGAAAAGAGCAAGAGAAGAGAAAGACGCAAGAACGTGAAACCGGAAGGAGAGCATTCAAGAGATTCATCGAGGTAAGGGGGGACTCTTCCTTTTAGCATCTCTTATGTGATCTTAGGTAATAGGTAGATTAATGTATGGTTTGGTTCAATTAGATATTTAGAATTTGTTAGGTTAGGGTAATCTAATTGGATTGAATTGATGATGATTGTGTGAAATAGTTGATTAATAATGAGTTTGGATGATGTTTTATAGTGTATAATTGAATATATGATGATTGTATGCCTGTATGTGATGTCTGGAATCGTTTTTGGGTGAAAAGGGAGTGAAATCGCAGGGTCTGTCGAAGACATGGGGTTTGCTGAAATCGCAGGTCCGCTGAGCGGAGGGGGGTCCGCTGAGCGGAGGTCCCAACGTGGTTCGCTTCTGTTTGACGTCGCTTGAGGTCCGCTGAGCGGGGGTCTGAAGGGTTTCGCTTCTGCCTTGCTCCGCTGAGCGAACCTTGCTGTGTGTGAAATTTTCCAAACTTCAAAATAATGTATCTTTTGATCCGTGTATCATTTCTTAGTGCCGTTTTGGGCGTTGTGCAAGTAATTAAATGTTTTATATGATGAACGATGAATATTGGTATTATCCGACCTTATTTCTTTAAAAACTCGATTTAATTACTGGATGAGAATTGAACATTGTGTGCATATGAAATAGGTGTGACAATGTGTTTGATGTGATGATGAATTGGTATGATTTGTTATTATGATTGTGATGGATGCATGACTATTTGAATGATGTTGAAAACATGTACATACTTATTCGGTGATGTGGTGTTGAGATGAGTTGCTCATCGTGATTTAGTGTGTTTTAAGTATGTTATATGTGTTTCATTCATTCATATGCATTGATGTTGGATCCCGGTGAGGTTTGGATCGTTGGTGGACATATTTCCCATTGTGTGGAAATTGTGTCGGTGGGCCGTATCTCGATGAGGCGTAGATCGGTTAGGTGGATTGATTACACGGTTTATTGGTACCACATGCATAATGTCAGTTGTGTCATATGCATTTTGTCATAATATGATGGTGTGGATTTCTGTAGTATGTGATGTGATCTATTATTGTGTGTATTAATAATGGATGTGAATCTTAATATGTATAATTGGGTGAACGGTATGTTATGATGCTTGTTGCTTATGAATTGCATAATATTTACTAATTGAGAATGAGACTTACCCTTACATGTTGTCATTTTCAGATTGAGGAGTAGCGGCATTAGTGCTTGGTGAGGATGACTCATAGAGTTTATCCGTTATGTTGGGTCGTGTCGGTCATGCTCTGATCTGTAACACTGGGGAACGATAGGTATAGAAGTTTTTATGAGACTATCCATTTTAATTGATGTTGAACTATGATTCCATTTGGTTGTATTTGATGATGTTTAGTATTCCGCTGTGATAAACATGATTTATGTTTTGGTGAACCGTTTCCTAATGAAGCATGACTTTGACCATAGTTGATTTATTTATTTTAAATCATTGTGGCACCCTTGTGTATATGTTTTTACTCTGATTAATAATTAAAATTGCCGCGGGGTTTAGAAGGGTGTTACAATAGTGTATCAGAGCATAGTCGGTCGTTTGAGTCAGAGTCTTAGTGTCAGTTAATCCCTCGTATGCTAATAGTGTAAGGTTGACACTATCGATACGTCTTGTTCTAATGAATATTGTTTTATATTTAGCAGAACAATGGCCGGAAGAGGAGGAAGAAACGATGATGCAATTGCTGAGGCTCTGGGCATGATTGCTGGTGTACTGGGAGGGAATGTCAATGGAGCTGGTATTGGTGCTGACAGGCAACTGAACAGTTTTCAGCGGAACAATCCTCCGTTGTTCAAGGGCACACATGATCCTGAAGGTGCTCAGAAATGGCTTAAGGAGATCGAGAGGATTTTCAGAGTCATCGATTGTGCTGAGAACCTGAAAGTGAGGTATGGTACTCATATGTTGTCCGAAGAAGCTGATGACTGGTGGGTGGCCACCAGGGCTGAATTGGATGCTGATGGTGTAGCTGTTTCTTGGGCTGTGTTCAAGAGAGAGTTTTTGAGGAGGTATTTTCCGGAAGACGTTTGAGGCAGGAAAGATATTGAATTTTTGGAGCTGACTCAGGGTAATATGACGGTACCAGAGTATGCTTCGAAATTTGTCGAGTTGGCGAAGTACTACGTTCACTACAATAATGACGAGGCTAGTGAATTCTCAAAGTGCATCAAGTTTGATAATGGTCTTCGTGACGAGATCAAGCAAGGGATCCGGTACCAGAGAATTCGGCGATTTGTCGATTTGGTGGACTGTAGTAGGATCTTCGAAGAGGATGACCTTAAGCCGAAGTCATCTCACTCTCGCGAGTTGGTTGACAAGAAAGGTAAGAAACCTATGGATAGAGGTAAGCCATATGTTAGAGGAAATCCTAGAGCTGGAGATTGGAAGAGGCCTAGTGGGGGAGATTCTGGTGCTCCCGTTAGGTGCTACAACTGTGGTGAGACTGGGCATAGAAGGAATGAGTGCAAGAGTGGAGAGAAGAAATGCTTCAAGTGTGGTAAGGCGGGTCATATTGCTTCAGATTGTAGGATGAAGATTGTGACTTGCTATAATTGCGGCGAAGAGGGTCACATCAGTCCACATTGCACTAAACCGAAGAAGGATCAGGTTGGTGGAAAAGTCTTTGCTTTGTCTAGGTCAGAGACTACTCCGGAAGATCGTCTGATTAAAGGTACGTGTTTTATCCATGACACACCTTTAGTTTCTATTATAGATACTGGAGCGACTCATTCGTTCATTTCATTGGATTGTGCTAAACGATTGGGATTAGAAATATCTGTTATTCATGGAAGTATGGTTATTGACACTCCTGCGTCGGGTTCAGTAACTACTTCTTCTGCTTGTTTGAACTGTCCTGTTGACATATTTGGTAGAAAGTTTGGAATGGACTTAGTGTGCCTTCCTCTTGAAGGACTTGACGTCATATTGGGAATGAACTGGTTGCAATTTAATCGAGTTCATATCAATTGTTTTACGAAGACGGTTATCTTTCCTGAAGAGGTTAGTGTTGAAGATTTGACTATGTCAGTCAAACAGATGAATTTGGCCGTCAATGATGGAGCGGTGGTATTTACGTTGTGCTCTTCAATGGAAGTAAAAGGGGGCGATAACACTGGTGAGCTACGGGTGGTGAATGAGTATCCGGAAGTGTTTCCCGAAGATGTCAGAGAGTTGCCACCTGAAAGAGAAGTGGAGTTTGCTATAGAATTGATTCCTGGAACTAGTCTTGTGTCGATGGCACCGTATCGCATGTCGGCATCGGAATTGGCTGAACTGAAAAAACAGTTAGAGGAATTGTTGGAAAAGAAGTTTATTCGTCCTAGTGTGTCACCGTGGGGTGCGCCGGTACTATTGGTTAAGAAGAAGGAAGGTTCAATGAGGCTATGTGTTGAATATAGACAACTGAACAAAGTGACTATCAAGAATCGATATCCTTTGCCGAGGATTGATGATTTGATGGACCAGTTGGTTGGAGCTTGTGTATTTAGCAAGGTTGATTTGAGGTCTGGATATCATCAAATTCGTGTGAAGGCGGAAGATATTCAGAAGACGGCATTCCGAACGAGGTATGGACATTATGAATATTCTGTTATGCCATTTGGTGTTACTAATGCACCTGGTGTTTTCATGGAGTATATGAACAGGATATTTCACCCGTATCTTGACAAGTTCGTGGTAGTGTTCATTGACGACATTCTAATTTACTCGAAGAGTGACGAAGAACATGCAGAGCATCTAAGAGTGGTATTAGAGTTATTGAAAGAGAAGAAGTTGTATGCGAAATTGTCTAAATGTGAATTCTGGTTGAAGGAAGTAAGTTTTCTTGGCCATGTAATTTCGAAGAACGGTATCGCAGTAGATCCTATGAAAGTAGAAGCAGTATCTCAGTGGGAGACGCCGAAGAATGCTTCAGAGATTCGTAGTTTTCTTGGTCTGGCAGGTTACTATAGAAAGTTCATTGAAGGATTTTCGAAGTTGGCATTACCAATGACTAAGTTAACAAGAAAAGGACAAGTATTTGTATGGGACTCAGAATGTGAAAAAGGTTTTCAAGAATTGAAGAAAAGATTGACAAGTGCTCCGATCTTAATTTTGCCTAATCAAGCGAAGTCTTTTAATGTGTACTGTGATGCTTCACTGATGGGTTTAGGTGGTGTTTTGATGCAAGATAAACAGGTAGTGGCCTATGCTTCAAGACAGTTGAAAATTCATGAAAAGAATTATCCAACTCATGATTTGGAATTGGCGGCTGTTGTGTTTGTACTGAAGCTGTGGAGACATTATCTCTATGGTTCTCGATTTGGGTAATATATTATTGAGTTTGAAAATGGTTTGTACAAAGAAGAGTCAAAGAGATAACGATAAACCAAATATGCGAATCCTTTGAAACTTCTTCCCCTTGATCTTGAGCCTGATCAAGTATCTCCAAGAGCTTCACTTTGATTTCACTTTCTGCAGTGCTTTGACTTTCTAGAACCCTTGTTCTTCAATCTTCACACTCAGCTGAATCTTCGATAAAGTCTCTTGATAAAAACCCCCAAGATTCACCAATCTTGGAGGAAAAACTCCACGGATTTTATGCACCACAACCCCACAAATCTTCACCCACTAGGAATCTTCAATTTTGTCCCATGGACGTTATCGATCTTGATCGAAAACCCTCGACGCAAAAATGATTGTATGTAGTTGTGTCGGAGATGATAAGAAGAACGAAGATGAGAAGCCTTTGTGTCTCTTTCAGTTGTGAATGTTAAAAAAAAATTAATTAACACAAAAGGATATATATAAGGAGTTGATATGTTGGTGCAGAGCAAACATCCAATTTGGCACTTTTTGAGGAAGTAGGTTGACCTACTTCATTGATTAGGTCGACCTAAATGGAGTATATTAAGCAAGATTGAAATTGTTGCCAGTTAGGTCGACCTGTGTGGAGCTTAGGTCGACCTAAAATCAGTTAAAACACATTCTCTAGACTTTCTTTCAGTTTAGGTCGACCTGGTATCGTGAGTGAGTCGACCTAGCAGAGACATGTGGTTTTTGCTTCAGTTTGAGTCAACCTGATTGTGGTCTACGTCGGCCTAGCAGAGATATGCTTTTTCTGCATCAGTTTGGGTCGACCTGATAGTGAGCTAGGTCGACCTAACAGATGCAAAGATGGCCAAAGCTTGCTTTTCGTTGAGTCAAACACTTGTGCTTTTGTATTTTTTTTGCCATGAGTCAAAAACCCTCATTGGTGAGTGTAAGCTTGTACTTACATACTCCCCCTTTTTGATGATGGAAAACATTTGATTGAATGACAAAGGCTCCCCCCGGACTTGTAGGCTTAAGCTCCCCCGTACTAAGCTCCCCCGTACTCTCTCAATTTATCTCCCCCTTTGACAACATCAAAAGATAGAAAACAGGAGAATAGTAGAAGAGAATAACATAATAATATAAACCAAAACACAGTCTTGCATAGCATAATAGTAAAGACATAGAGCATAGTATTCAAACATATTTAAAGTTACACACACACCAAGCTTAAGTTCAAGAAAAAATAACATGACAGAAATGAGATGCAATGCAAAGATATGAATGAATGCAAAGGTCGCTAACGTCTACCCCGTCTTCCTCTTCCTCGTTGGAAACCTTGAGGACGATCCTCTTCAACTTGTTCCATCAGTTCATAGACGGATGTGTTGAGAATGTTGAATCGTTGGCTCAGACTAGCGTGTCGATTGTTGGCTGTTTCTTAAAACCGATTCTGTCTTTCAATCATATTGGACGCAAAGGTCTCAAAATCGTTTTTGTGCTCTTGAGCCAAGCGATGAAGGTTTGCATACTGGAGTTGTTGAGCATTATAACGATCCTCTTGGAGCTGTTGCATAGTCTAAAATTGAGGCTGTTGTGCTTCAAAGTTTTGTTGTTGACGAAGCTGCATGTTCTCTAACATGGAAATGATGTTAGATTGATCCGGTTGAGGCGGGGCTATGTATCCCCATGGGATTTCCTCTTCTCGAGGAGGAACATATTGCCAATTTAAATCCGCATCATGAGGAACATCTTCCATTGGGTGATCATCATCATCTTGCATGTCATGATCATGTACGTCTTCTTCGTTACCTCTAAGATGACCAAATTCGGCAGAATCATCATAATTGTAAATGATTTTACCGGTTCCCTTTTGGATGAGGTAGTAGGTTTGCCTATTAGGATCCCAGTGATAGCCCATGAGTGTCAATGATGTCTAAGAGAAATCTTGAGGCTTTTTGACTCTAATGTAATGCAATCCATCAAGTTTCATGCCAAAGTGATTCACTATTGTCTGAATGATTGATCCATAGCACAGAGCACTAGTCTTCTGCTTTACCTCATAAAACTTGTTGACGAGAAAGTTTGGCCAGTGCACACGGGTTCTGTTTTGAAGTAGATACATTAACAGAATTTCATTATGTTCAATTCTAGAGTATCCGCCTGCTCGTGGTCAAATGATTCTTGAGATCATCCAGTTCAAGAGCCTAGGATCTCTTTTCAAGTGCCCTACTGTAATCATTTCATTTGGTTTTTCAACAACGGAGGGGTCTTTTAGAATTGATCTCATATAGGCCAAATGGTCATAGTTGGCCGAAATTTCACCGTCTTCGATATAGAGTTCATCTCCTACAATAGTAAGACCAAAGATACTGACCCAAACCCTTTTGTCAACCAAGTGCGATCTAGACCTCATTTTAAACCTGAAACACCAACCTTCCCCCTTTTCCAACCCTGCATAAAATGCCCTAACGGTATTCTTACAGTAAGGAGTGTCACATTCCAATAGAGGATGGACATTTTGATGCCTAATCAGTGTAGTAACTTTTCATCTGCCAACTTTCAAAATTGTCTCTACAGTCAGGATGAACAAGAGCTATAGCACTTACCGGTTGAGAGGATGATTCGGATGCAATTTCCTTCCCTTTTCTGGATTTTGGTGCCATGATTTGAGATGATTTGAGTGAAATTGAGAAGAATTGGATGAAATTGATCTTAGTGGATTAGGTTTAGCCGAGCACAAGGTATTTGAGAATGAATGAGAATGAAAAATTTATGCTTATGTATGAAAAAGGGTGGGTCGGGTCGACCGAAAGGCCCAATTTTGACATTTATGTCTCGGTAGGTCGACCTGAACTGAGACTGCGTCGACCTAGCAGAAGCAATGAGAAAAAAATTAGAAATAGGTCGACCTAAAACAAGGGTAGGTCGACGTAGCTGAAAGTTGTTTTGGGGATTTTTAAAAATTGCTTCAACAGGTCGACTCAGATGCATAGTAGGTCGACCTAAAGTGCTTAAAATGCTTGAAAATGCAATGGGGAGACCTATGAATGTTTGTGGTATGCTTATTCTACTATGTGTAAGCTCAAACATGATATATCATGAGTAATGATGAACAACATACATATGTAAATGAGATGGAAGGAAAAGCATATATGAAGTCACTATAAACATGTTAATTGATAGCATATTATAGCATCAGTAATATTTTTGGAAGTGAACAACAAACATGTTACCATTTTCTCAACTTGCAGATATCTTGTCATCATGATGTAGCGTGAGATACATTCCTCTTGTCAATGTAGCACGATCCTTGATTGATTTCATACTACCTTCATACTAAGAGAAGTGTTAGCTTGATCATAATCAAAGTATAGAGGTAAAAATAATTAAATAAACAAGGTAAGGAACATGTTTAGCTCAAATTAGAGATATCTAGTATCCCTAATTCTCTTTGAATGTTGAAGAACGGCTCGGTCGCAAGAGGTTTGGTGAAGATATCAGCTAGTTGTTTCTTGCTCTCTACATGTTCAAATATTACTTCTCCTTTTTCTACATGATCTCTTAGGAAGTGAGGCCTTATTTCGATATGCTTGGTTCGTGAGTGTAGAACAGGATTTTTTCTTAAGTTTATGGCACTTGTGTTGTCACACATGATAGGTATTCGATCAAGCTTAATACCAAAGTCAATGAGTTGCTGCTTGAGCCATAATATCTGAGCACAGCAACTTCCGGCAGCTACATATTCTGCTTCAGCTGTAGATAATGCAACTGCTACTTACTTCTTGTTGTGCCAACTTATCAATGGATTTGAGAATAGATGACATGTTCCACTGGTACTCTTTCTGTCAGATTTGCATCCAACAAAGTCGGAGTCGGAGTATCCCACTAAGTAGAATTAATTTCCCTTAGGATACCATAGGCCATATGTAGTGGTTCCACGGAGATATCGTAGAATTCTTTTTACAGCTTTTTGGTGTGATTCCTTTGGGCATGATTGGTATCTTGTGCACATGCATACACTAAACATGATGTGCGGTCTTGAAGTTGTGAGGTACAATAGTGAACCTATCATACCTCGGTACAATTTTACATCAACTTCTTTACCCCTTTCATCCTTGTCTAGGTTTCCATTTTTTGCCATAGGTGTGTCAATTTCCTTTGCCTCACTCATTCCAAATCTCTTAAGCAACTCCATGCAATACTTGGTTTGACTAACGAAAGTTCCTTGAATAAGTTGCTTGATTTGTAGACCACGGAAGAAGTTCAATTCTCCCATGAGGCTCATCTCAAATTCACTCTGCATAAGCTTAGAAAAATCTTTGACAAGTTTTGCATTAGTCGATCTGTCATACCCTATTGTTTTACGTCTGGTTAAAATTAATTCCATAAGGATATACCAAAAAAAATAGGAGCCATGGGGTTTAACATCTCTATTGTTAAACCCATTCTCTTATAAATTTGGTTAGAATTAAAATAACGGTGTGTTTAGTAGATACTGGGGCCCAAACATTTGACCCACATATTTTATTTTAATTCTCACAACCTATTTTAAATATAAATGGTTATTATTATTGACTAAGGGGTGCATACAAAGGAAAAGGGGTGTGATTGAAATTCGTTAGGCTGAATCTTGAAATGTTTGGCCCATCTATTTTAACTTAGGGTTTTTTTTGTCAATTTTTACAATTTATTCAATCATCAATTAAATATTTCTAACCTATTTTTGTCATTTGGATTAAGAATTATTTATATTTTATTCAAATAATAATTATTATTTTATTATTACTAATTTATAAAAATATCAAATTGGGTTTTTGGATATGGGTTGTTTCCTCTTATCGATTTTAATCTAATTCTCTAACTCTATAAAAAGGAGTCTTGGCAACCCTGAAAGGGGACCTTCTTTCACTTTCACGTATTTTTTCACAAAATTCACACACCCAAAAACTACGCTTTTCACACAACTACGTTTCTACGTTTTTTTTCTCTTCTCCCTTTGAGGGTTTGTCTTAGGGTTTGTCTTGAACATCCCTAATCCTCCATTGTCGATCAACTGACAAGAAATGACAAACCCTTTCCCCTTTCAAACGTAATTTTCAAACCACTCAAACACGATTTCAAATTATTCAAACTCAATCACAAACTCCAACATTTTCGGCCGATGATTACCTATGAGGCCTCCCCTAAAACAGGGTTTTTGGCCATTGTTATCTAGATCTAACAATGGCCTATTTTCACTATACGTGACTTTTGGCCTTCTGTTCCCTTAGGTTTATCTTTTTGGCCAATGATTTAATATGAGGCCCCTTTTAAAAAATCTTTGTTTTGGCCAATGTAATACGGTGAACTGACTTTATTTGAAATGTGCGGATAGCAAGAGTCGCCACCGACTTTTATTTTATCCAATTACAGAAAGGCTAAAATAAAAGGAAAAGACCTTTGAAAGATTTTGAGTTCGGGGGGTAAGTTATACAAAGGGAAGGTGTAAGGCACCCTTTGCATCCATGGTTATCCATGGGCTCTTAATTTCTTAGCTCGCTTTTGTATTGTTTGAAATGTTTGAAAATGAGGTGTGAAAAGTAAAAACTTTGAAGAAGAACTTTAGCTTGTAAATAAGCATAGTCTTTTGAAAAGTATTTGAAAATTAGTGGAAAAAGAGTTTGAATTTGATATTGAAAATAGAGCAAGCAATTAATAGCAACTACCCTATGTTTGAACAAACGTTCTTTTAGTTTTTCAGGCGAAAGAATCTATCCATACCATAAGAGGGCAGGAAGCCTTTCAATTGGATATTAAGGGTCATCGAGAAATCGTTCACCATAAGACTGTCCCATGCCATAAAGAAGGCAGGTAGTCTAAAGGAAGGATATAATAGTCATTTAATAATTTAGGCATCATGCGAGGATACCTTAGCAATTGGGACAATTATTTATTATAAGGCAACCTCGAGGGAGTTTTAATAACTTTGAAGGCAACATTGCTTTAGGTATCCTCGGAATCGAGGGACTTGACTATTTAGTATACTTAGAGGCAAGAGGCAACAGGCAACAGTAATAAGGCACCAGTAAGGCAACAAGAGGGATTACCCTAAAGGTGTGTAGGTGCAACAATCACGTGGTTGTATTCAGATAATATTTATCTTATAATTATAGTTATTCTAATTCTCTTAAAGGCTTGCACTCCCTAGGATTACTAACCACAGCAGAAAAATAAAGAATTAAAAGGCAGAAATTAAAGTTCCACGCTATTACAATAAACACCTGCGGGGATAGGGGAATTAAAAGACGGAAAAAATAAGAAGGATCAATAATAAGTTTTAAACATCGAATGCCTTGATCTTCCTCGAACCTTCGATTGACCCTGAAAATTAAATTGAAAATAAAAGGAGTTAATGTATTACGGACTCAATGACTATTGAGGTAAACCTATTAAAAGACAAAAATAACAATGAAAATGAAATGATATTTAAACAAAAAGGAATTAGAAACTTAGATTTTGTAACTGAAAGCGCGTAGTCGAAGGATCTTGACTAACCCTGAAAATTGGGCACAAAGAAGAAAAATGTTAGTGCATTAAAGATCTCAACAAATCAAAAATGAAAATGTAACAGATTAAAAATTAAACTGGTAAAGCAAACAAATAAAAAGGGTGAGGCAAAAAGGAAAACCTTGAATGGGCAAAAGTTAACCAGATTAATAGAATACATAAAGGCAAGGCTAAACCCTGATTTTTAGGGAATGAGGTTTTAGGAGAAAAAATACTAAGTTAATGGATGACATCTACCTGACAGTGATTAGTGCTTATGATGAAAAGAAACAATTAAAATAATCAGGATTTTAAAGCAATTGGTTTAACCATGAAAAACGAATAATTTTAATACATTTGAGAATTTAAGAAAAAAATTGAAATTTCGATTAAATAAAAATAAATTAAAAAGTCATGAAAATATTTATTTAATAAATAAAATAAAAAGTTTTAAATAAAATAAGTTTCTTTTTAAAATAATAAAGGAAAAGAAAATAAATAGTAGAGGAATTAAATAATTTAAAAAAAATTAAATAAATGAAGGTTAGAAAACTTAGCTTTGATTCAGTGTGGTTGGCTTGCGAGGCTCCACGGTGGACTGCAACTTTCTGGGACGTTTGATCTGGACGCTGTAATTCCAGTGGCTGGTACGTGAGGGTCTACCGTGCACTCGTACGGACTAGCCATACGCAATCTGTAACAACAATTATTAGAGAAAATACAAATAAATAAAAACTGAAACCGGTGGGGATCGAACCCCACCCCTTTTGATTAGAAGTCCTTCAGCTTTTCCATGTGTGCTGCAAGTTTTAGTCAACAATATAATACACACAAAAATTAAAATATTAAAACGAGCACTAAACGTAGATTTCAAAACCCCAGTCAATGTGGGGTCTGGTGCTTCTATTGTGAGCCAATAAGAGCTGGAGAGAGGAAACAAACTTGTTGACCGGCTAATGGCCCCTTGCCACGCATGCGGAGAACAATTCAATGGTTGACTGGCCAACCACATAACGCTGTGTGTAGCGCATTACTATTCATCATCCCCTCCACATTACCTGCGGATTTTATTGTGGATTCTGCTTCAATTTTTCTTGCGAAAAATCCTTCAAATTCTGCAAACAATTAAAACTCATAGAACACACGTTAAACAATCATGAATAATTCCTAGATCCACTAATTTAGAGGCTACGAACTCATTAGTGGTGGTTGTTTGTCCTGAAAACGTCCGGAAATAGGAAAACGAACGCCACTTGTTTTCACGCCCTAGCCATGGCATCTTCATGTCCTTGCGCTAAAACTCCATTATAAAGGTTCAAACGCATTCTGAATCATGTCAGGAGCTTGCATAAACGATTAGTTTACGTTGAAACGAATTAAAACATGTAATACGAAAATTCAAGAATGTGTATGTAATTGATGATCATGGCATAAATATTACCTGGGACTACCTTATGATCCTGTAGAGATTGAATGGAATGAATGGGAGGGCCTGAGTTCTGTTGAAAACGAGTTTTATCCTTGCCCTAATTTGAGAACTTTTTCGTGAATTTTGGTTGCCTCTTGAGGTTAGGGTTTTTCTCCTTCTTACATGCTGAATGTGTTTTGCTATTTATATGGGATAGATTAGGTCAAGAAAATTGGACTCAATCTTTGTGAATCAAAAGATTTGCATTTGATTTTCGAAAAGATATGAAAAGCTTCTATTTTGAGTTCAAATATGTGCCAATCATATTCAATGATTTTCCTCCTTTTCAATATGCATATTTGATTGATTATAATCAATGGAAAAATATTGAGTCAACAATTATAATTATTTTATGATTTATTTGTTTTACTTGCATTTAAATGATAAAAAATCAAATAAAAAGAAATAAAATCATGGAAATAAAAATAATTGGCCTATGGCCTCCCTTTGGGCTCAAAATTTCGTGGATGACTCAAAATATTAAAGCCCTTTACTCAAAAACTTATAATTCTTCACTTTGCCCTTTTGCATTTTCTTAAAAGTAGTCCAACTTGTGTAAGCCATAACTCCTTCATTTTTGAATGTATGGAAGTGTACTTGAACTTTTTAGAAAGCTTAGTGTGTCCTCTAAATGATGCTTTTTGTTTCATCTTAGTTAAATATTCCATTTTCAAGTTATGAGCTTTGACACAAAAGGTGTTTTCGTTGACTTTTTTGGAGGACCTGTAATGTATTGGCTCATATCTCTTATGCGGAAGCATTTCTTGACCTTGGGCCCAACATAAAATTTGTAGAGAATCAAATTTCCTTGAGAATGAGATTTGGTTGAGGAATTTCTGAGAAAGTATGAGAGAGTTATGGCTGGTCAAAGTTCGGTTGACTTTTACCTAGAAACCCTAATTTAGCAACTTTGTACTTTTTTTGGATTTTTGACCTTTTCTGGATGGATCATGATCAATCCTTGATCAAATGATGAATTATACTTCAAAATGAGAATGTCGACAAAAACTCAGGAACTTTGACTGTGATTTGACCATAGTTTGACTTTTCGGCCAACTAGTCGATTGTTGATTATTTGGGCCATTGAGAGAGCAATCTTTTGAATCAGGGCTTGAAACTTGGTATGAGGGTACTTTGAATCATATGAGAGATCATGGAATCCACTTGAGGTATCAGAAGTTCAAATTCCTTGATTAAATCAGAAACCCTAATTTAGAGGCTGTTGCTCAGGAGAGAGACTGCATGCTTCCTTCTTGTATATCTTTGAGCATTTGAAAGTTAGATGGACTGGAATATGAATAAATATGTTGGGAAAATTTTGGGGTATGACAGCCAATGATGAACATCTGAGGCTTCTGTTGAATTTTAATGTTTATTTTTATTTTTAAAGGTTTTTGGCCAATGATGCATTGAGAAGGCCGTATTTTTATATACTATACATATATTTTTGCTTAGCCATGGTCATTGTTGTCTCGATCTGACAATGACCATATCAAAACCTTTTGAGTATTTTATTAATTAAAATAAAATAAGGTTTATTTGGCTAAAGGGTTTCAACCATCTTATTGGTTGCGATGATTAGTCTATTTTCTCTAAAAATTCGTTATTATTTATAGAATCTATCGACTACGAGGGATAACGATAAAAATTAAATAATTAATTCTATAAAACATATTTATTTGTTATTAGTGATAATCGAACCTATCGATTAGAATTGGTAACAATACCTGCCCTTTATCAAAACTGAGATTTACCCTTTTGGGCAAAGGCTAACCTTTTTTTTTTAAATCTATCAGTGAACAATTGTCAAATCTTTTTTTTTTATAAAACCTAAACCTAAAGATTAAATGGGTCCCCTTAAGTACAAGGGAGGCAAAGGGTGCCTAACACCTTCCCTTTGCCTAATTTACCTACTTACCCAAATCTCTTTAGCATACTGTTAGCTTCTCTAGTAAGTGCATGAAATGCACCTATTGAAACCTCATATGAAAATTTTGCTTCAGAATTTGTACTAGTACTTCCAACAACAGAAACAGAAATCAAATCCATATTGTCACTAGTTGCTTGATCAATAGCAACAAATACATAGGCACCAAAACAACATTCTTCGGTATTAGAGAGAGGGTAAAACCCGCACCACAAAGCAGGACCCACAGGGAAACAAGAGGGGAAGTGTGTGATCCCGAAAGAGCAAATGGCAAGAATAAGCAGTATCCATGCTGCAACATCATTGATCGCACCGGCTGATCTTGCCATACGACCGACATTGGTTGTCAGGAGTTTGAGCTCAGCTAGGATGCGAGCGAGTACAGGAAAGGGGGTAATCGAAAGAGAAACACCCATGAAGACGAGGAAGGCAGCTGGATTAACATCTTTGGATATCATCTTGCAAAGAAAAACTGAAGTGCCTATACCAAGTACAAATGAGACACTGATCCCAACAAGGGTTATGCATAAGGCTTTTGTACATGTTCTGTGTATAGACCGCATGTCGAGTTCAAGACCAATGTTGGCTACTGTTTCAAGAACTGTTAATCTTCTTTCAGGAAAAAATATCTCTAGAAATCTCTTGTTTCTCCCAATTGCTGAAGGTCCTAGTAATATTCCTCCCCCAGCATCAAGACTAACAATATATTCTTCAAACAACAGTAGCGATTTAACCTTCGCATTATGGCTGGTCCAAGTTGCAACCTGGTGTGCTCTCTTGAAAACACCAATGTTGTTTCCTTATGCAATAAGAGTATAATCGTGATACGAAGCAAGAGTACCAATCTTCTTAGGAAGGTGAGGACCAACGACAACCAAAGGGAGCTTTGCACAGTTAAAATTCTGAAAAGCTTTTCCAACAATGATAGTAACAGAAGCTTCAGTGTCGAGCCTCTGAACGGAAAAGGGGACGCCGACGACGATACATCCGAGGAAAGCCTCAGACCATTTCTTTTGATGAACCAGCAGGAAACCCACTCTGTGGAAAGCCAAAAAAGCCTTTGGAGACATTTCAGAAGCTTCCATATATACTGCAACCTCGATGTTCCCATAGATTGAATTGGTAGTGTTCATTGTGTCTTCCGTCAATGTTAAACCATATCCAACACAGTAATGTTGCGGATGGCATGGCCCAGGGTCAAAAACCAGAAATACATTAAGTAGCAAATTTGCGAAAATCGAAATAAGCTTCTTGAGATCAAATCCTATGAGACTACACTCGTAAAGAACGGGTTCATCGACAACCTGTTGTTTTGGTAGTTCTAAACTCCGGATGAGTTGCCTGATATGAACATGAGCTACGCAACTCTTCCGTGATTTTTTATGAATGGAGGTTTTGGGAATCTTTCCGCTAGAAGAACTACTTTCCACCAAGTCATGTTTGAAGTTGCTAATAGCAGCACTCAGCCGATGTGGAGCTTTAGCAGCAGCATAAGACAGCGAATAAGAAGCATTAATCGTAGCAGATGCCTTATTCGTCGAGCCTGTACATAAAGTTAAACTGTTTTCTCTCTGGTACTTCATTATAAGTTGTGCTTGCTTACAATCAATGCCACCAGTCGTCTCATACTCCACATATAGTTTTCCCCCAATCTCTGAATTCGCATTCATCCCAATAATTGCAATGGAGTTTGTTGATTTTGGAAATGGGAGAATTGAGTCATTGTTTTTCAAAAGTACAATGCCACTTCTTGCAGCTTCTAGAGCTATGTCTTGGAAGATAATAGTGTTCGAACAAAATAAGGGAATGGTTGGCAGGGGTATTTCAACGAACACATTGTGGGCAACACCTGAGTTTGACTCACTCGTTTCATAACACAAAAACTCAAAATCAATTTGATCTGGTGGTTTCGGATGCGGTTCTTCGGGTGGATGTAAGACTCGGAGTGTTGATTCTAGTGGAGGAAAATTAGATAAAATAAGAGGATATGAAAACTTGACTGTTGAAGATGGTGATTTTGGTAGTGTCGTCAATGATTGGTTTCCGTTTGGTGGCTATATATGAGCAAATGAAACTGGCCCCTTGGTTGAATATCGATTAGCCAATGTGAACATACCTGAACCTTTTGGTTGTGTTCCATACGGATATGGTGAGCTGTCTAGGTTATCCTCGGCAAAATAACTTTGCTCTTTCAAGAATGAAGATTCTTGAACAGTTTCTACTTTGTTCTCCTCCGTTGATTCATATGCTTTTGTGTTAGCATCATGAGTGTTCGAATCATATGGATTCGATGGTGGTGGTGTTGTCACCGATTCGTCAGCGAGGTGGGTCTTTTCGAAATCTGAGTCTGTCTTCGCTGAAAGTTGATAGGATTCACCGACCTGGATCTCGTCAGTTGTTGCCACCAATATCAGCGGAGATGACTTTGATGAAATGGTCGGGTATGTCGCCGGAAATTTCATCGGAGTTTGTGGTTCAGAAACTATTTTTCGATTCGTCATTCATTTGCCTATTTTGTGTTTGTCATTTCTAACAGATAATAGGAAGGCCACCCTCAAAGACAACTGGCGCGGTTTCTTTTTCACTAGGCATATTGGATTTGGAATCAATGGCATCCATGGTGAAGGTGGTGTATGACATGTGTGTTGTTGTGGGGAAACGAGTGGATAACCATTAAAATCCAAACTTTGTGAAGTAATAGGAAGAGTTGTGTTAGTGGGATAAAGTGGAGGAATGTTCCATGGATATGAGTAATGAGAATGTGGTGAATATCTATGATTTAAATATAATTTTGGTGATGAAGATGCATGAGTGTAATAAGGTGTAAAAAGTTCCCATGGAAAAGATGGAAATGAAGGTGTGGTATGAGATGTAAATGAGGGGTTTGTGGGATAGGTAGGAGGAATACTTCATGGATGATATGAAGGTGTATGAAAATGATACTCCATAGGAGGATTTGAGTACATGAATGAAAGCACCAATTGATAGGAAGCAATTCCTACCAAGGTTCTAAACTATGGTTTAAACTAGGAAAGAGGAAGAACAATAAAAAGGACTTAAAATAAAAGATAAAAGATAACTTTGATTTTCATTGATTGATTCTAAATGTCTCCATGAGACTACATTATATAACATTCTTAATGGATAATAATAATAACATAAAAGCCCAAACACTACTAAAAGCCCAATAACCATACTAATAATATACTCCTATTATTACCCTTCTATCACATCACCGTCACGCCACTTCCGCCGGTCACCATCTTCGTATAAAAGCTATCACCGGCGACAACATCTTTCATGTCCGTAACTTTATCCGACGGAGCTGCTCCACCGTAAATACCACCTGTCGATGGACCAGATTGTGATGCCGACTAACTCAACACCGCCGTCCTTCACGCATCAGCCCTTTCGATCGCGTCAGCGCTGCGCAAATTACCGCAGATCCGGTCACCACCATCGTCGGAACCGCCGCCATTGGAGGTAACCCATTTTCCCTTTTTTAAAGCTTTGATCAGTGTTGTGCTTTCAATCGATATGAATATGTGAGGGGAAAGAATTTTGTTCTCGTTGAATTTTTTTTTAAGAGAACAAGAAGAAGTTGAAAGCAATGAGGAGGTGAGATGTTTCCTTCTTTTCTTTGGATACCAATACTGTATGTTGTTGTTTTATTTTTAATTTTATTTTTTAATTTAACATGGCCACGTGTCAATCTTTGATTGGATGCAATTTTTGTTTTGAAAAATTACCATGTGTGAAAGGAGTGTCGCCTGATAGTTGTTATTTCTATGTTTTTCTTCATTTTTTTATATTTTCTTATTTATTTCATAACCATAGATTTAAATTAGAGTTCTAGAGATATTAAGTGGGCTTTGGGGCCTTTATATTCTTCTTTTAAACAATTCACCAGCTACATTCACTTCTACACCCCTTGATTTTGTTTAGTTTTTTTTTTCGGTTACTAACCTTATTATCATAAAAAATAACAATAAATAAATTTGATACATAATTATTAATTCAAATTCACCCGATTAAACTTGAATGTGTAATATCAAACCTTTTCTTTGAATAAAATTAATTCAATCTTTCGCAAATAAATATGATGAGTGATTTCACATTTCACTACATCTTCAAACTCGTCAACTCCCGATGTCACACCAATTAATTACTCCAAACACCATTAAAATTCATGTCGATTGGTTTATGTCTAGAACAATAATTAAATGCTACCGCTAAAAATATGGTAAATGAATTAAGTCAAATTTCTTCGCCTCGAGCGAATTAATTTTGATAAAGATCGTGATTCTTTATCAAGACTCAATCAACTCACCTACCCTTTAGTCTTAGAGTTTTCAATTTTATTTGGTGTTTTTATTGTTTTTTTTTCTGCTAATATTTGTATAATTATTTTGCTATTTCTATTTTGTATTTATAACTATCGTTTTATTATACTTATTGTTGGGGTAATCATATGTTGTTGTTAAACCTAAGTGTGGGAATTATCCTTAAGACCAGGGGGGACTTGAATCGCCTACGAGTCTTATTGATAATTCTACTCAGAGTGGGTTGAATATCCGGAAATGTCTGATACGAAGCTTGACTTTGTTGAGAGCAGGACTTGGTATTTAGCTGATCTCTCTGAGAACCTACCCCAAAAATTCGAACCTCATGGATAAAATGAGTTGTTCTAAAATCCGAAGAGACGAAAAGTCTCGGAGGCTACGAACGACCCCATGAGACCCGTGTCTTGGACATACCAATGGAAAGGGTAGGCTCCCTAAAGCCGCTACGTCGAACCTATGAACCTAGGACTTTTGTGTTGTTGTGCTCATTATATGTTTGTAATTTATATACTTCGAATATCTATGCGTTTCAATTTTGCAGGTACCATTCCCTAGCTTGTAGGGACTCTAATTTCTAAGACCACGTCTGTCCCACAAAGGACATCACCATCTATGCATTCCCTAGCCTGTAGGGATTTTCCTTTTATATCTCAGTATTTTTACAACTACGTGTCCTTCCCACGAAGGACATTTCCATTTATGCACGTCGATTGGCTTCCCGACGGCCATGAGACTTAGTGGCTGTCTCAAACGGTCACCCCGCGCTTCCATATACGCATTCCCTAGTCTATAGGGATTCTATTCCTAAAATCGTGTCCTTCGTACGAAGGACAACTTCATTAGCATACGTCGATTGGCCTCTCGATAGCCATGAGATCCAGTGACTGTCTTGAACGGTCACTCTATGCTTGCTCATACGCACTCCCTAACCCGTAGGGATTTTCCTTTTTACATCTTTGTGTTTTTTTACAACTACGTGTCCTTCCCACGAAGGACATTTTCGTTAACGCATGTTGATTAGCCTCTCAAATGCCATGAGATCTAGTGACTGTCTAGAACGGTCACCCCGTGCTTGCTCCCGCGCATCCCCTAACTCATAGGGTTTCGAATTTCCATTTATACATCTTTCATCCCTAACTTGTAGGGATTTCACTTCGTCTAATATCGTCCTCAGATAGGTTGTGTTCCGCATATAAAACCTTCCCACGAGGGACAACTTCGTAAGTACACGTCGAACGACCTATCAAATGTCATAAGACTTGATGAGTGTCCTGAACGGTCATCAGCTGCTACTTTCCGTGTACCCCTTAATCTAAGGGATTCCCATTAACGTATCATAACCTCTAGCTTGCAAGTATTTCATTAGAGTCTAATGTCATTCCTATGTCCGCGTAGGCTATCTTTTTAGGATTATATCTATCGCACGCCCGCATTGCATTACGCGCAAGGAGTTATAATAAAAAAAGGAAATGAGTCCTTTGCATACGCGTGCATTTTCATTTTCATAAATTCATACATTTACATTTACCTTTGCATTTTCGCCTGCATCCACACTTACCATGCTAGCTAATTTTCCGATACTCGCGAAAAAAAATCAAAGGATCAAAAAGTATGGAGAAAGGAGAATAAAAGATCCTGGTCTTGCTAAAAAAAAGAGGATGTCTTCCACTATGCCAACCACGTGTTCATACCTTTTCGTAACAGGATTGTAAATACAACAAATGTTCTCGTCGAGCAAGGATTAGTTGAACAAAGAAGTTCCCTCATAGATACACTCAAGGGGTATCTAGTCATAAGGGGTTCATCTTAGAACACATCAAATTTACAAGGGCGCTCTACCATAACCTGGGGGCAAGGATTAGTCCAACTGGGGCAATGTCCTGAACAAAGATGCATAACTACGATGGAGGGAAGTTGACATATTTCAACTCCCCACCAAGGGACAAAAGGGGAAAAAGGGTCATAGGTTTCCTTCACCAAACCTACAAATTTTGAAAGTGGCGAATGGTGTAATACTATCCTTAAAAAAAGCAAAAGAGGTTCAGTCAAAGGAAACTCATGAAGTTCCGATACAACGAAAACCCACCGCTAACAATTTACTCCCGATAGGTTTGACGTGTCCAAGGAGAATTCGAGATTACCCTTTACTTCTACAAGTCCATGAACTAAGGAGTAAAACAAGGTCAACATATTCACAAAGGAGATTGCCCCTAGGATCAATTGGTCTATCGTTTCAAGTTGTAACTTCTACGATCACAAAGTGTTATTTGATGTAAAACTTTGTACCTTTCGAATAGTAATTCAATAAAATAATCATGCATGTTTTGAAATCAATTAATTCGCTTCAGTCGCTCACTACTATGATTTTCCACTCGCACCCTTCTATTCTATTTCAATTTCGACTTTCAATTATTAACTAACTTAAGGGAGAATGACGAATACAAATAACTAAGTCTCGCTAAACATATGCTTTCAAGGTAAGACCGAACCGACGATATAAGGATGTTAATCCCTCGTTACCCCCTCGAGCCAGGAGTTGGAGTTTGTTTCTACCTTTCAAAATAAACCTTGATTTTAACCAGGGGCAGGGTAGATTTTGATTAATTCAATGATATATTTTGGTTGTCAAGAGAATCAGTCAATTCAAGCAAAGTATCAAGCATATCTTCTTCCTCGCGTTAATCCAAGATTGAGGAAGCAATGAAGGTAACATTCACAACATCTTCTTTCTCAACATATCATCCGAGATCGAGGATGTATCAAAATCGAAGCTTTCAAATCAGAGTCAACATGGTAGTCACAACATTCAATACCCAAGGATCAATATTTCCAAAGGAGTATTCAAAATAAAAGAAGAAGAAAGCGCCCGCTAAGTCAAAACGAAAAATTCCATGAAAACAAAACCAAATGACTTAGGCAAAATTTAGGGCATCCCGATGGATCAAATGCAAAGGAATTGGTTCATGCAAAAATAAGGGATAAAAACAAAACAAAGGAGAAATACCAAGGATAATCTTGTGACTGTTAAATCGTCAAAGCTTCTTATCTATGCTCGGATTTTTACAGCTTTTTTCATCAATGCTTGGATCTTTACTAAGACTTCTGCTCAACATCAAAACTAAAACAATTCTCTTACAAACAAAGCACATTCATTAGATTAAACGAATTTTAGGATCGGGTGAACATCAAGGAGAATGGTGTGGGCTAAATGATTTTGAGCCTTATATCCATTCAAAAGTCCTAATTGTGGCAAGGTTGACTACGAAAGCATATTAAGCAGGATTTTGTTATACTAACGCCTAGGTTTGTTAAAACTATTTCTAACCACTACGCTTATTCAAGCATTCTCTTCTAACCATCTGATCCTAATTCATAACGGACTTCGATTCCAAAACTTGCATACGCATCACATTGGAGTTACTTCTCAAAGGGTACGACGTCGTCTTCGGACAAACACTTAGCACTCAAGGAGATCTCGAATTTGGTTTAACCAAAGGCGACCATTTCTGATAAAGACTCTTGAATGGGGAAACCACGTCTAGAAGGTTTTCTTATTTTTCCACACCTTTTTAGGCAGTTTTCTTTAAGACAAATCCTACGATCCTTTCTAGGAACCTTTTCCAGTAGTCTTTTCTAAGGCGTTCATCATCCTTTCTAGGAACCTCTTCAGGCAGTCTTATATAAGATAAATCATCGTCATTCCCAAGAACCTTTCAGGTAGTCTTCTGTAAGATATTCTCTTTCCAAGAACCTTTTTAGGTAGTATTCTTTAAGATAATCATCGTCATTTCCAAGAACCTTTTTTAGGGTAGTCTTCTCCAAGACATTATTTTTCTAAGTACCTTTTTAGGCAGTCTTCCTCAAGACATTCTTTTTCTAAGTACCTTTTAGGGTAGTCTTCTTCAAGACATTCTTTTTCTAAGTACCTTTTAGGGTAGTCTTCTCCAAGACATTCTTTTTCTAAGTACCTTTTCAGGTAGTCTTCTTTAAGACAATTTGTCATCCTTTTCGGGAACCTCTCTAGGTAGTCTTTAAGACATTCTAAGAACCTTTTTAGGTGGACCTTTTTAAGACATCCATTATCCTTTCCAAGAACCTTTTTAGGTAGTCTTTTAAGACATATCTTTTAGCCTTTCCAGGCAGTCTTCTTCAAGACATTCCTTATCCTTCGCTCAGAACCTTTTCAAGTAGTCTTCTTTAAGATAAATTGTGTCCTTTACTAACCTTTTCAGGTAGTCTTCTTTAGGACAGATGTTCATATCCATTCCAGAAACCTTTTCAGGTAGTCTTATAGAAGATATTATTTCATTCCACTCGTTACATCAATCAACATATGCATGAGCATAAGCATTATCCCATACATCAAAACATCCAAGTCACTACTCTGGTGCTAAACCACATTGTCCACCTGCCTTCCAGTAACCTTACCGAGTGTTTACTTCCCAATCACCTGATCATTGTATCCCGGTAACCTTACCGGATATAGCAACCTTGGTGTTCATTTCACTCATAAAACATATACATACGCATTAGCATATACAGATCATCTAGCACATTCACATATTTTAAAAAGCCCAATTCCAACCCTCGTGATGTGATAGGTGTGTTTTCCAACCCTCGTGTTGTGATAGGTATTTTCTCCAACCCACGAGTCGTAAAACATTTGACGTGCTATTTTCTCCGACCCTCGAGTCGTGAGTCTCCAAACAAGTGATAAGATCCCAACTACTATTCCCAATTTTGATGACAAGGAGGTGGTCTTTACCACAAAACTTGTTTCATAACTACTATACTCAATTTTGATGACAAGGAAGTGATCTTTACCACAAAACTTGTTTCCCAATTGCTATTCCAAAAATTGATGACAACAAAGTGGTGTTTACCACAAAACCTATTTTCCAAATCTTATTTTCTAATTCCCATTCCAATTCCTATTTCCCAACTCCTATTTTCCAAATCCTATCTTCCAATTCCTATTCCGAACTGATTTTCCAACTCCTATTTTCCAAATCCTATTTTCCAATTCCTATTCCAATTCCTATTTCCCAACTCCTATTATCAAAATCCTATTCAAAACCATATTCAAACTATGACTTATTGCGTTAGTCCTTGAGCAGCAATAAGTTATGTCTTTTTGAAAGATAGAAAAACACTTAGAAAGGGGGGGTTTGAATAAGTGTAGTCTAAAACTTGAACGATAAAGATAAATTGCACAGTTATTTTTATCCTGGTTCGTTGTTAACTAAACTACTCCAGTCCACCCCCACGGAGTGATTTACCTCACCTGAGGATTTAATCCACTAATCGCAACAGATTACAATGGTTTTCCACTTAGTCCGCGACTAAGTCTTCTAGAGTATCCTGATCACAACCTGATCACTCCAGGAACAAATGCTTAGTCACAAGCTAAGACTTTCTTAGAGTATCCTGACCACCACGTGATCACTCTAATTACAACTGCTTAGACACAAGCTAAGACTTCCTAGAGTATCCTGATGAACACTTGATCACTCTAGTTACTTACAAATTAATGTAATCAATTCTAAGAGTATTACAAATGCTTCTGAAAAGCTATAATCACAACAGTGATATTTCTCTTAACGTTTAAGCTTAATCTCACTAATATATTACAACAGCAATGTAGTGAGCTTTGATGAAGATGAAGTTTCCGAGCTTTGAATTTGAACAGCGTTTCAGCAAGTTAATTGTTAGCAAATCGTCAACCTTGCTTCTCATCAGAACTTCATATTTATAGGCGTTTGAGAAGATGACCGTTGGGCGCATTTAATGCTTTGCGTATTCCGTACAGCATTGCATTTAATGTTTCACGCTTTTGTCAACTACCTCGAGCCTTGTTCACGCTGTGTCTACTGACGTTGCCTTTAATAGCTTCCAACGTTCCTTTTGTTAGTCAGCGTAGCCTGCCACTTGTACTTTCTTCTGATCTGATGTTTGTGAATATAATATTTGAATATAATCAGAGTCAAACAGCTTGGTGCATAGCATCTTCTTGTCTTCTGACCTTGAAGTGCTTCTGAGCGTGATACCATGAGAACTTCAGTGCTTCTGCTTCTGATCTCAAGTTCTTCTGATGCTTCCATAGACCCATGTTCTGATTCTGCCTTGACCATCTTCTGATGTCTTGCCAGACCATGTTCTGATGTTGCATGCTGAACCTTCTGAGACAAAGCTTCTGAGCGCTGATTTGTGCATACTCTTTATATATTTCCTGAAAGGGAAATTGCAATGTATTAGAGTACCACATTATCTCACACAAAATTCATATCCTTGTTATCATCAAAACTAAGAATATTGATCAGAACAAATCTTGTTCTAACAGAACTTAATCTCAGCTTAGTACCCAAAGCCTTATGCAAACCTTCCCAGAACTTAGACGTAAATCTCGGACCTCTGTCTGACACGATACTTGAAGGAATACCATGTAGACTAACTATCTTCCCAATATACAATTGAGCCATCTTTTCCATCGGATAATCCATTCTTACCTGTATGAAATGGGCAGACTTTGTTAACCTTTCCACAACAACCCAGATAGCTTCACAATTCTTAACTGTCCATGGCAAACCAGAAACAAAATTCATTGATATGCTATCCCATTTCCATTTAGGAATAAACATCGGTTGCATAAACCCCGATGGCTTTTGATGTTCATCCTTTGACTTCTGACACGTCAAACAAGAATATACAAACTCAGCAATTTCTTTCTTCATTCCAGGCTACCAAAACAGCTTCCTCAAATCATGATACATCTTGGTAGCACCAGGATGAATACTTAATCCACAATGGTGTCCTTCTTCTAAAATACTTCTTCGAAGTTCAGCAACATCAGGAAAACAAACTCAGTCGCCAAACCTCAATATACCATTCTCGTCAAGTCTGAATTCACCACCCTTGTCTTGGTTAATCAAAGTCAACTTGTCAACCAATTCGACATCAGCCTTCTGACCCTCTCTGATTTCTTCAAGAATACCGCTGGTCAGCTTCAGCATACCCAACTTAACAATAGTAGGAGTACCTTCACATACCAAACTCAAAATAGGTATATTAAATAAGAAGTGTGCAAAAAATGAATAAAAAATGAGTTAATTTGATTGGTTGAATTAATGGTTGAAGTTGTGTAAAAAACCAAAGAAAATAAGTGATAAAAAGAAGGGTTTGGTCCCATAGGGACTTGAACTCGTGACCTTGAGGTCACCAACTAAAACACTTGCCAACTGAGCTGCGCGCGCAGCTTGTAATATACACGCTTTGGTTTAATTATATTTTAAAATGAATCATTTGAATTTCCTGAACAAAAAATGGCGCCAAGAACACACCCTAATTTGATTTTTGAAAATCTTTGAAACTGGATTGTTTTGATCGAGTAGATAGTCTATCTCACTCGGTTTTTCACAAGGAACATCATGGTGATCCTGAATTTCATTTATTTCCACTCTAAGGTCATCAATTTTCGCATGAACATGAAGAACCCTAGAACTGAAATTCAATGTAAAATCGTGTATGATCATGATATGATGCAATTGATTGAGGGTCAATGATCCTCATAGGTGCAGAAACAAGATGGTATATCAATATTTCATTTATGATGCATGGAGAATAGAGTTTGAAGTTCATGAACACTTACCTTAAAAACGGCACAACTGGAAATCGAATTCTTCAGTAGAGGTGTTACAGAAGTTGTTTGATGATCTGGATAGCTTCAATGGACCTTATGGAAGGTGTCTGGATGCTTGGAACCATCTGAATTCATCTGGGCATGGTCATGGTACCCGATCTGCATAAGCTTCAAGAGTGAATCGAATTTGATGATTCTGAGGTTATTGGCTATATGTGATGGATTGGATAGTTCATATGTGATATATGGATGATGTTAGAAGTGATAGTTTGGACAGAATTGAGCCTGAATGAAAATTGGCATGATAAGTCTTATGTTATGCATATTTGAGAAGTGATGTAGTGATTTTGAGTTTTGGGGTGATTTGAGGTGTGTGAATGATTCAAACACATCATGTATGATGTTTATGAGATGTTAGAATCATTACTTTGGCCAGAACTTCAAGGGTTTGGAGGTTGGGATTTCTTCCTCACTTTGAAACTTAAAACTTGCAATTCAAGAAAGAAAGAGAAAACCTATCTTTTGTGAGGTTTTGGTGTGATTTTGAATGAGGTAAGGACCTCTATTTATAGGCCAAGAGTTCTGAATACAAGGCTCTTGCAAGTTTCTTCAAAGTTTGATGATTTGGCTTAAGGGATAGAAATGAATCTTTTACATTAAATGCATATGGTTAAAGTTACTAAACCATGGTTAAATTCCAAGCTTCCTATCCTCTTCCATTCTGATCTTCAAATCAGAAAATATCATTCAATTATTGCTTCTATGCATCATTACTTGGTCCATTTGGCAATTTGGTTCATAACTTTGGCAAAATGACTTGAAATTTCAAGTGAAAAGTTCACTAATGGCAAAATTCAAAACCATAGCTACACTCCATATTTTTTTATGCTCTTGGACATTTTGGAAAGCTCATATTACACACTTCAAAACCCTAGTTGAAAGTTTCTTCAAGACCTTTAAGGAAATGGGTGAAAAAGATCCATGAACTTTGAAGAAAATGAGATTTCAAGTGAAGTTTTCAAAAAGTACCAACTTTGAAGCACCATATCTCTTAAATGGTTGATCTTATGGAAAAATTTTATATGTGTCAAAGTTGTTTATTGGATCAAAATCTACAACTTTCATGTTGGAAGTTTTTTTCAGTTTGTAGGTGAAATTTTGAGAAATTCCCTTCCAAAGTTTGGAAAAAACCATGAAAAACACTTAGAAATTTTTCTAAGTATGAAAAGTCAAACTTTTGACTTTTTGATTCTTGATTGATTTTCTTGATTTTTCTTGATCAAATGACTTCATATATCACATATTGATGATTTAAAACTTCAAAAGTCATGGTTGACCAAAATTCCCAAAAGTCAATGGTGATCTTGTACAGTTGACTTTTTCTAACGAATCGCGTTTCTGGAGATTTCAAGTGAACCAAGATATCCTCATCAAAGTAATGGTATGAATGGATAATATTGAGGCATTAGAGGATATTAAACCATAGTTTGAGTTGTGGCCCCATGTCCTGATTAAAAAGTCAGTTGTTCAGATGAATTAGGTCAAAAACCCTAATTGTCGACCAGATGAAATTGATGACTGTAGATCTTGAATTGAGATGTAATTTCCATTGGATGTTGTCATAGGGATTATTTGAAGATGATTGAAACCTTTGATTGACTTCCTGGGGATTTTTAGGGTTTCCCAAATGTGATCCCTGATTTCAGTCCCTGATAGTTCAAAACCCTGATCTGAGGATTTGTCTGATCAATCTTTGTGTAGGAGATGTCTTGAGCCAATGGATTAGGTCAAAATGATGCACTTGGGGTCTTGAGGTCATGTCCCAAGCCATTAGGTCAACTTCTGAGCAAAAGTCAGGAGTGTGCTGCCTTCAGTCAAAACCCTAATTCAGTCGATTCAAAGCTGTTGAGTTTGTTGAAGTGAATCTCTGAGGACCAAATGTTGATTATTGATGAAGATAGTTCTTTTGAGATGGAGGGAGAACAAAACCCTAATTGGTTGTTACTTGTACTGATGAGTGATTTCTTGATTAAACCCTGCTGAGTCACAAGTAGCAAACACAAGCTATGCAATTTGTTAGAGATGCAAATGATGTATATGCATATGATATGAGGTGGTATCTTAGGTCAAAAATTGGGGTATGACACTAAGTTCGGGGGGTAATTTATGCAAAGGGAAGGTGTAAGGCACCCTTTGCATCCATGGTTTTCCATGGGCTCTTAATTGCTTTGCTTGCTCGTTTTCAGAAAATGTAGATGAAAGTGGAAAAATGGACTTTAGCTCGTAAATGAGCGTAGCCAGCTTTTGAAGAATTTTGAGAAAGAATATAGAAAATAGAGCATGGCAAGGCAATTAGGGGCAATTACCTTAAACTCAGATGATAGGTCTCTTTTTAGCCTTTCAGAATGAAAGGGTCTATCCTTGCCATAAGAGGGCAGGAAGCCTTTCGTTTGGAGGTAGAAGGGTCATCGAAATATCCTTCGCCATGAGACTGACCCATGCCATAGAGAGGCAGGTAGTCTAAGGGGAAGGACCAGAATAGCCTTTCGTAGGCAACCAGAAGATACCTCAGCCTTTTCCGTAGGCAACTTCCGAGGGTCGAGGTCATGTTAGTGTATCGAAGGCAGCATCATTAGGGACCATGACCTTTAATCGAGGCAACATGGCCGAGGTATCCTCGTATTCGAGGGACTGGCTATTCTGCAAAAATACAAGGCAACAAGGCAACAGGCAACAAGGCAACAGAGAGGTTACCCCAAAAGTGTGCGTGGGTGCAACAATCACGTGGTTAATTCGATTAAATTATCTTGTAATTAATGAGGCTAATTCAATTCAAGGTCGCACTCCCTAAATTACTAACCACGCAGTATAATATAAAGCAATAATAATAGCAATATGGGGAAGGGGACAATGAAACCAGCGGATCCCTTAATAGGGTTTGGCATAAGTAATAATTAAACAAGAAATATCAGGGTTTAGGGTTACCGATACTCATAGCTTTGGCAATTGACAAACCCTGAAGATTGGAAAAGAAAGAATAAACAAAGAAAGGGTGAGGGCATTATCAGTTCGGAGGCAAATACGACTAACCCAAATCACAAATAAAAAGGCAAATGAAATTAAAATCAATAGATAAAGACTCAGCTTTGAATTTGATCTGATAGGGTTTGTAGTCGGAAGCAAAATCCTGTTGCTAACCCTGAAAAGGTTTGACAAAGGCAAAGGAAAGAAAGTGAGTGTAGAAAGAGTCCATTGACTTTTGAAGATAAAACCATAATTTTAAATCAAAGAGGCAAAATAACAAATATTTAAATAAGTATAGAGTCAGGACTTAGCTTTGGTTCGTTGAAGGCGCGTAGTCGGAGGATCTTGGTTAACCCTGACAATTAGGCAGGAAGAAGAGAAATCTTAGTGCATTCACTGATCTACAACCCTTGAAGGTGCATGATGGACTAGCACTTCAGCCCCCTTTGGATTTTCGTTAGGGAGATGAATTTGCGAATATCCACGAGAGTAGTTTAAACGGCTCGAATGTAACTCGCAATGAACAAGAAGATATGAGTAAAAAAATGAACAAATACAATTGCAGAGAAATCTAACAATTAAATTACAAGAAGTAAAATTAAACATTTTGTTTTTGTTTTTATGAGAGATAACAATCTAATTCTAAGATAGGAAAAATATGTTTATTAATTTGACTATATAAAAAACTAATTCTAACATATTTACCATAAAATATATTATTTGTTTTATATCATGAAAGTTGTATCAATAAAAAAACGTAAACTAAACTAATTATAAGTTTAATTAATTATGATAAAAAAACTAAACAAAAAAAGTCTAAGGTGGGGCGGTGCATCTTCATGTGCTCAGGGAGTACATTTTGACTTTTCAACTCAAACTTTTACTCCAATGAATAATCGACACATGGTATGATTTTAAGAGGAAAAACAAAAAATTAAAGAATTAAATTAGATTAAAACAACACACATATATCAGGGATTAAAAAACACAAGAGTCCAATTTCCTCTTCTTTTTCTTCACGTTTTTTCTTGTCTCTAAGATCTCTCACCAAACACCACATGACAACATTTTAACACAAAATCAATAACAACAAAAAAAAAAGACATGGAACTTCAAGCACAACCAAGACAAACATGGAGATTACCAAATCGAAACCGCAAATGTCATGAAAGAAATGATTACCGGTTTCGTTGTTGATTGCGTCACTGTAAAGCTGATTTGCTGAATTAAGTTGCGTGTTCGAGCTGCGTTGCTATGAAGGAACGCCGTTTGAAGGAGAAGCGGCGGCTGTTTGTTGATAGCCGCGCGGTTGTTGGCGGCGAGATCCAGGGCGGTCGGAATGGGGACGCGGTTGCCATGGGGCAACTTGCGAACTTTGGATCTACTGCGAATCGGGGTGATGATGTTGATCGATGTACTGATTTGGATCGGTGAAGCTCTGTGAGAGTGTCGGCAAAGACGAAAACGCGTTTCGATCTTGTTTCAATTTCGTAATCTCCTCCTCTTATCTGCAAAAGTATCAAAATAATTGTATGAGTTATATTTTGTGATTTTGTTACAGTGTGAGCAAATTGGAATTTGGTTCATGATAATTTTCGCGTGATAAGTTGCGCTGGCTTCGAGGGCTCATGCGATTGGTGTTTGATTCTTCTTCTTCCTTTTTTGTGTTGATCGGTGTTGCGTTTGAGTCGTTGATGGAGATCCTATGATGGCTACGCACGTTGTGATTCACGGCAACCGTTCGAGTCTCGTCGGAGGGATGCACAACGATGCTGCTGCGATTTGCAGGTGGATACACCAATGATACCGGAGGTGCGTTTTGCTCTGCTTCGGTGATAGTACTGGTGAAGACACGATTCAGCTTTGAACGATGAACAGAGATCGTTGTTATGCGTTCGCGGAAGCGACTGGGATTGTGGTCCCGATCGGTTCCTTTATCAACCTGTGAGCAAAACAGACCGAAGAAAAACAATACTGGCATATGGAAAACATTAGTGTAATCAATTCATAGAATAACTCATGTATTGTTTGTGATGATTAGAGAAAAACCAATGAATAGGAATTGGAAAATTGTTAATGGTGTGGGAGAAATCGTGAGGAAAATTTCTACATGAAAGAAAAATTAGGATTAGTGAAATTGTTCGTTTTTTTCTGAAATCAGGGTTTTGTTCCTATTTATAATATACAAAATTAGGTTAAATTTAATGGACCAAAATTAATTAAAAATAACTAAAAGCCCAAATAAAAGGAATTATTTTAATTGAGTTTTTATGATTATATTTAACCAATTAAAAAACTAACCTAAAATGTAAAAAAGGTGTAGAATTTAAAATCTTTCTATTTTTTATGGAAAAACTGAAAAAGCTATAAAAATTAATTGCAAAATAAAAACAATTTTTTGTGATTTTAAGAAAAAAAAATAATTTAAAACGGAAATTAAGTTAGTAACAAATAAAATAAAAAATTGTTAGTAATGGGACTCGAGCACGGGACCTCGCGCTATTGTACCATTCACGCTCAAATTCTTACCAACAGTGCCAATTTATTTATTCGAAATAAATGACGTTTGTAAATATATGAGGGCAAATTTCGGGGTATGACAGCTGCCCCTGTTCAATTATCTTAGACCTGAAGATGTAGAGTGGTTTTTGTGCCAGTCGGTATCTGAAGGTGGAAGATGATTGAACACTAGAATACCAAGAAATTTGCCCTAGCTGATTTAGGGACTTTCTTCGGAGATGGGCTTAAAGATGCCATCTGACTTGATAAGCTTGAGAGTTAGAATGTGTCATATGTTAGACTGTTTGCATCCGCAGATGTCTGGAAAACCGTGCGTTAGGTTGATGAATAAATCGTGCGTTAGACTATTCTCAATTGCATCCTCAGATGTCTGGAAAACCGTGCGTCATGTATGAATTATAAATGCATGCAAGGTATGAATATGCATGTGATGTATATGATGTGTGGATATGATTTATGTTGCTCGAAGCATCTTGATTGAGAAGATAAATCTCTGTGTCATTGTGAGTTTGATGTTTTGATCTTTTCTTGGAGATGCTCAGCTGGGGATTTATGGTTTCCGCTTGGGGATGATCAGTAACCTGATGTACCCTGACTGGGGATGAAAGATATTAGTAAGCCATGTTGGAGAAGAGCAAAGTGTTGGAGAAATGGTAGTGTTGAAGATGTAAACTCTGTTGGGGAGGTATCTTCTTAGTGATTACTCTGTGGGGATGTGATTTTGTGAAACCGGCTTTATGGATGTTTTGAAAGTTGCCCCAGTATTATAGTAACTACCATTCTTGGACTTGTATTGATTGGAACACAACAATGAGTATTGATCGAAGCGTTGAACATGTTTTGCATAGTTTTGCCCCAGTTATTAGGGAAATTGAAGAAAGTCGCCTCGCGAGGACTTCATGAGATGTGTACTATGGGCGACATGCCCCTATAAACTTAGGACGGTGCTCCTGAATATTTTTGCTTTTGAGAGATTCTCGGAATCTTGACTTGATTGCCCCAGATTGATTGGGAAATAGTTTGAAACCTACTTGGGATGTATGCCTTTCGATCGTTTGGTATTTGAGAGATTCTTTGAATCTTGACCTGATTGTCCCAGATTGATTGGGCAAAGCGTGTCATGCCCCTTGTATACTGTTATACCCCAAAATTTGCCCACTTCTTTTTTCAGGAAAGTTTCAATATGAAAATTAAGAGTCTCATATAAACATGGATTTTTTCAAAATATCCTGACATATGAAGAACTTGGTTTTCAGAATTTTTCTTACACAGTAACTTGGCTTACAGTGGAATTTATTCTTACGCAAACGCCAAATACTGTTCTTTACTTCACAAATACTATTTATTTATTTTACAGATAGATAGTACTAACACAGTTCATGCAGGGTTAAATCTTTTTGCAGGCGCAAAAGCAGGAAACTCACACTGTACTGGTAACAATTGTTTTTGTTTTCCCACTAACTTTTGTGCTATATTCCATTATTTTCAAAATCTTTTCAAATCTATCCTTTCAAATTCAAATCTCAACTTTATTCTATCCATCTCTCTTTTCCCAACAATACCTTACACTTTCTTTCAAATCTCACTACCACTCAAATTTCCTTTTGTACGGAATCACATCATTCCCCAACGTCTCTATCATCTTTCCATTCTATAAATACCTCTCATTCTTCCCACAAATCTCACATCAAATTCTAAATCATCTTTCAAATTCCTACCTCATAATCCATCATTTCTTCTTCCCTAGCAAAAATGGCAAAATGGATAGAAACACTGCTTCTTACAGTCGTCACCATTGCTACGGTGATCACAACTTTCTTCTGCCTACACAGTCCTGAGAAGTGTGGACCTGCAATGGTTGCACTCCCACTCCTCTACATGTTATTAATCATAGCATGGTTCGTCAACCGTCATTTTTAAAATTTGTCGTGTTTCTTATTTTCTTAAACGTACCGTTTATTCGTCGTACTTTTCAATATAGTATGTAATATTTATACTGTCAGTATTAAATGTTGTACTAGTTGTCATAATATTGCTTAATTACTAAGATAATATTTTGTGTATTTTCTGCCAGTCAAATATTTCTATTTCTGTGCATTAAACAATTTTCAGGTTATTATCGGTAATTTTGCCCGCATACTGTAAATATCTGTTATTATATTTCTGTTTTGTCATGTAAATAAATTTTCATGCTTCACAGATAACAAAAACAAAAATAACAACAAAAAAAAAAATTAACTTTGACTGTTGATTTTTCACTTTAACTGCTGCTTCAGTACACGAACAGTCAGTTGACAGACAAACTGCAGACAGTACAATTCTCAGTGATTTGTACAATCAATCAAATCAATCATTCACAATTCAAATTTCCAAGATTTTTGTGTTAGAAGTCTTCTGAATATCACATGATTAGCAGAAACTCAACACTGCACAAAAATCAGGTACGCTTAACTGCCTCCTATACAGACAGTCCCTAATCAGGGTTTTTCTTGTTTTAACAGGAGCAACAAGTTTTGAGAGCTCAAATGGATTTCATATACATCCATACATCTCAAAGTACCATCATACAAATTTTCAAACTTCAATTCACTCAGACGCACCGTCAGCAGCTCAAACAGTCAACAGACGACCCGTTTGACCAAAAAAGTCAACTGACAGTCAAAAATGAAATTTTTTGTCAAAGTCCATATTTTGTCAAAGGATTCAACATTTGATCATTGGATGATCACAATTCATCAAGGAAAGATCAAAAATCAACAAAACCCTAAGATTCAAAATTAGGGTTTTTGCCTGAAAAGTCAACTCAACTTTGACTGATCATAACTCTCTCATCCTTCATCCAAAAAATGTCAACCAAAGCTCATTTTGAAGGAAATTCAATTATCTTTCAAATGCAATTGATCCCATGGTCATTTCATTCACCATTTGAAAAATATGGCCAAAGACATTACAGGTCATTTTCAAAGTCAACAAAAAGACACTTTTTTCAAAAGGACACACAAGGAGAACCAAAAATCATTTTGACATGAGACCAAAGACATTGGTTAGAGGACTCTTTGAGGTTTCCAAAAAGTGCAAGATCTCCTTCATATGACAAAAATTGAAGGATTTACACCTTGTTGAAGTTGGCTAAATTTTGGGAAAATGCATGAAATCAACATTGCTCAAAAATGTTTTTTTTCCAAAAGATGCCAAGTTTTTATGGTCCAAACATCTTTGCCATGTTACTATGGGCCTCCCACGACCAAGACAAAGCCCACATCTTTATTATCCATTTTTTGACATAATTTTATCTTATTTAAGATTAAAATTAAAAGGAAAATTGCATGGATAATTGGTGCTTGATCTCCAAGCATGACTCACCTCAAAGTCTTCAATTTTCTGCAGAAGAATTGATGCAAGGCAAGAGCATTGAATGGAGTCAAGGCTTGGTCAAAAATTCAAAGTTTTTTAATATTTTAAAGAACCAAAACTTTCAACAAAGGCAACAAAGCTTCTTAGCTTCACTTCCAAGCAGCTTTGGGCTATAAAAGAAGCATCATACTTCAGCAACAAGAGAGGACACACGAAGAGATAGCAAGAGAATAGCCACAAACCTCTCAAAATTCTCAAAAAATCTCCATACTTTGTAATTTTCAAAATCAATTTTCCAATCAATATTAATACAAACCAAGCATTCTAATCATCTTCTCAAAGATAATAGAGTAAGATTGAACTTTAAACACAGGCCCATGAGAGTCGTATAAAGCATATAATACTCTTCATGTACATATGAATTTTATTTTCGTTTTTGTATATGCAACTGATTTCAATGCTAACCAACCATCCTATCATGCTCATAAGGTCCTATGCAAATGATCTGGGCCTTAACATGCCAACTCCCACGTGAGGATAGCCATATGCCATTAACATAAGCTTATGAGTGTTCATACTTTAACATCTTCGAACCTATAGCTATGAGCATCAAACCACGAAACTAATGACATATTTGGATTCAGGGCATCATGTTTAGTGGATCTGGGTTGTTTTCATATGTTGCTAACGTGTGTTCTTGCAGGTTTGGGAAGCTACCGAAAATAACGTTTTTGTATCGTGAAATAGAGGGGGTTAAAAACCCCCGCTATCTGTCTGAAAAAGTGCATGGGACGGAGGTTGAAGACGACCACGCGTCCGAGCGTGGTTCGTCAGTCAACTTTTCAACCTTCTCTCCTCTGTTTCCATTGGTCCATGCAGGCGAGGGTGGGGACCAGTCTGACTTTGGTCTCCCACTAATCCCATGCCTTGCTTTAATCATGTGCTTCATGTGACCTCAGATCTGAACCCTTGGATCAATTCAATCTCCAATCCAACGCCTCACACACGCAGCTACACCATGCTCCCTCAGTCAACTTCCACACTGAATAAGTATCCTTTTTTATTTTCTATTTTATTTTAATTTCTTTGATAAATTAATTAAAAATAGTTTAAAAATTCAAAAAATTCCCCAAAAAATATTTTAAACTTCTAAAATAATATATTATTTTCTGAAATAAAAATATTTTATTTTTCTTCAAAATTTCAATATTTTTCATAATTAATTAGTATGTATTTATATATTTGCTTATTAATTATTTTAATTAGTCAAAAAATCATAAAAAAATTGTTCTTTGTGTTAAATATTGTTTATATATCATAAACTAATTTTGTACATATTTAGGATAATTTTATCATTAAGTCTTAATTATTTGTGTAATTATTTATATAATTATGTTTTAATTAACTTAAAAAATCCAAAAACAATTTCAAAAATTCCAAAAAAATTAGTTTTGTTCTAAAATCAATTAACAAACATTTTGTACATATTCTAAACTTATTTTCTAAGTTTAATCATTTTTTCATCTTTTCTTTATTTTAAAATTAATTAATCATGCATTAATTATATTTAAAATAAATCATAAAAATCCAAAAATATGCCTTTTATTTCTTGCAATTTAAAATTCCTAGATAAATGTATAGGATGTCAAATTCATGTAAATAGGCTAGTTTACATTTCCCGCACAATCGATGTAATAGCGTAGATTTACTTTCTGCACTTTACATTTCCGCATTTTAATTTCCAGCACCCATATAAACTGCGTGTATGTCAAAGATAAAACTGAACCGTCAGATCACTAACTTCAAAGATAAATATCTGAATTCAATCACAATCACATTTGCACCTCCTAGGGTAACCCCTTTTCACTCTTTTCAAAATCAAAGTTACATTTCTACTGTTTCGAGTACAAAATCGAACCTTTTGTTTATATCCGACGAATGGATAGATTTTTAAAGGGAACAAGGATAAAGACCTCCTAACTCAGGGTAGACCTCCTAGTTTGCTTGCTCAAAATCAAAACAAACAAAATTCTCATACACTGTTGTTTTTTTAAAACGAATTTTCCAAAAGACAATATTTTGTATACATCCAAACACGGATCATTACAAAATTAACGATCTTTTCAAAACATCTTTCGAAAGATAAACAAGCATTTGTATATATCCGCACAAGGATCATTACAAATTCTATTTGCAAAGGTATTTCAAAAACACAGGTAAAGCATTCCGAATCAATTGAAAAGTAAAGCAAATGAGCTAAGCAAACTAAAGAGCCCATGGATAACCATGGATACAAAGGGTGCTAACACCTTCCCTTTGTATAACCTACCCCCTTACCCAGAATCTCTCAAAGGTCTTTTTTCTGTTTCTTTTATAAACCTTTCCTTCATTGGATAAAATAAAAGGTCGGTGGCGACTCTGTAAACTTTTTCAAAAGTGACGCGAAAGCGTCCGATCGACAAAAAAGAGTCAGTTCACGTATCCCACCCACGGAGGGGTATGGCCCGAAAGGACGGTCCACAGAACTGGCGACTCTGCTGGGGAATACAAATTCAAAATGTTTTCAAAAGGGGTTACCTTTAGAGTATAGATCATTTCGATGTTTTCAATTGTTTGATCTGATTGCTTTACTTTTCACAGGTTTGCTTGGGTACTTTGCTTGTGTGAAAGATTCTAACCCGAATCTCGAGATACCTTAAGTATATGACAATAGACCAAGGAAACTGTACGGCATGTACCGATACGGTTGATCTGGTAGTCATCGTTAGTGTGATACTTTGGTTTATACTGATGTCCCTTGAAAGCGATCAAGGAGTATATTAGGCTTCCGAAGTGTCATTAACACTAATTTGTCTTAGAACCTTTTAGTTGAACTTGACTTGTGGCCTATTAAGTGGCTAGCTTTGAAATTGATCGAAGCTAGTTATCCTCGAGGAATATTCTTGATCGGCCGTCCGAGCGCCGTATTGAGATGTTGTCTCCAAGGATCATAGAACCCGAATACTATTCTAGGACAGGTTTTCAACCAACTCAACTTCAGAGGGGAGGGTATCACCTATCAACCTCATGCAAGCCTTTAAACCTAAGGCTATTGTTTGATTTGTTTTTGTGTGCCACATGTTTGCATCATAAACACATCATTTTTCACTACACATTTCAAGGATCAAAGAGTTTACTTTTGTTTTTGCAGGTAATGGCTCCCGCCACCAGAGATTACATCCGAATCAATATCTCAACGGTGCCATCTGAACTCAAAGTCTTGGTAGCAGAATTCCCCAGGAATGCTCAATTCACTGAAAAGCATGGTCACCTACTCCATTTGGTTACCTCAAAGTTTGAAGAAGACATGATACGGGTCCTGTTCCAGTTCTTCGACCCTGAACATCATTGCTTCACATTTCCTGATTACCAGTTGGTACCCACTTTGGAAGAATTCTCTGAATTAATTGGATTACCAATCCGAGATCAATTACCTTTCACTGGTTTAGAAAGAAAACCAAAACCTGAAGTCATTGCTGCTGCTTTACATCTGCAAAAGTCAGAAATCAAATCCAATTGGGAAACAAAGAGTGGAGTTGAGGGTTTGCTTGCCAAATTCTTACTGGAAAAGGCTCGACTACTGCTAGAAAACAAAAGTTATCCAGCTTTTGAAGAAGTTATGGCTCTTTTGATCTATGGGTTGGTTTTGTTCCCTAATTCCGACCAGTTCATAAGTGTACACATCATCAACCTTTTCCTAATTCGCAACCCGGTACCAACATTGCTGGGAGACATCCTACACTCTCTACACACTCGTACCACGAAGAAGCGAGGAACTCTCATGTGCTGTATACCACTGCTGGCTAGGTGGTTTACATGTCATCTTCCCCGATCAGTACTGAGAAATGAACAAAGAGCACAATGGTCTTACAGAATCATGTCTTTATCTCATTCAGATATCCGATGGAACAACTTCTTTCAAAGAGACATTACTATCATTGATCATTGTGGAGAATACCCTAATGTGCCACTCCTTGGCATTAAAGGAGGTATCACTTACAATCCCTCTCTAGCTCTACGCCAATTCGGATATGCAAGAAGCAACGGTCCTCATGACATGATTATCCGTGGCATTGTGTTTGATTACGAGAATGATTCTCACAGACACCGACGAAGATTCATACAGGCTTGGGACAGTGTCTATAGAATAGAAAGCAAAACTCTGGGGCAATGGAATTCTATTCCTATGGAACTTTACCTCAGATGGGTGCGTACTCATGCTCAAAAACTCATGATGCCCTATCCCGCTGTTCTACCTGTGACTATCGAATCAGAAGTCGAAGGTTACGAACCTCAAGTTATTCTACACCCGGATATGCCAACTGACTTGGAAGAGTTGCAAAAATCCTGGGTTCAACTCAAAGAGGAAAGAGACACCTTCAAAGAACACTGTCAGGACTATGAGAGAAGGCTATTCGAGCTCACCAGACAGCTTCAAGAAGAACAAAGAATCAACGCATTCCTGGGGACAAAGAAAAAGCGCCCACGGGAGACCTGAAAGATCATTTATTTTATTTTCTGTCTTGTAAGCCCAAATGAGGCAAAGAAAAAAGAATAAATTGATTAACTAACGTTTGTTGCTTCTTTAACAAATCTAGACTCTATGATCCTTGAAAACATTGCACACATGCATTCACATGCATTGCATACACATTGCATTTCATACATTGCATTTCATACATTGCATTCATATACATTGCATACACATTGCATACATGGCATCCAGTCATACACATTTCATAACAGGTTCTCATGACGGGTTTCTCATCTCTTCGCTGTTTATTTCAGTCAGAAGAGATGGAATCTGAGGCAAGCATCAAGAATCTCGAAGTACAGAATGCCCAAGTTCAAGTGGCAATTCTGGAACTGGCAAAGGGGCAACAAGAGCTGAAAGCCCTGATACTCAAGAAGAAGAAGAAGCCCAAAGAATCTGCAGGCTTGAGTTACCTGAGAAGGAAGATCAAGATCCCTGTCAAAAAGATCAAAAAGCCACCAATCCCTGAAATAGTCGGTGATGGTGAACAAGAAGATAATCAAAGCAACCAGGGTTCTGCTAAACCCTCTCTCTCTTCAAATGAAGAAGAAGATCATTCTGGAGACGAACAGGATGATGACAAATACCAACAGTTGGAGGATCGTATGAAAGCTATGGAAATACAAAAAATACCTGGCTTAGATTTCAATGATCTGGGACTCGTGTCGGATGTTGTCATCCCTCCAAAATTCAAAGTTCCAACCTTTGCAAAGTATGATGGAGTTTCTTGTCCAAAACTACATTTGAGATCTTATGTGAGGAAGATACAACCTCATACAACAGATAACAAATTGTGGATTCACTTTTTCCAAGAAAGTCTGTCAGGTACACAACTCGAATGGTACTACCAGCTAGAAAATACCAAGGTTCATACTTGGGAAGAATTAGCTGCTGCTTTTTACAAACAGTACCAATACAATGCTGATCTTACACCCACTCGTACTCAATTGCGAGGCATGTCTATGGGACCAAAAGAAAGTTTCAAAGAGTATGCACAAAAGTGGAGAGATATGGCTGGAAGGGTTCAACCACCCTTATCTGATCGCGAACTAGTCGACATGTTCATGGGCACTTTAACTGGCCCATTCTATAGCCATTTGCTGGGAAGTTCATCATCAGGTTTCACTGACCTAATACTGACCGGAGAACGTGTCGAAAGTGGCATTCGAAATGGAAAAATTCAAGTAGGATCCTCCTCTGGTACTACAAAAAGGCCCATCAGAAATGAGGTCAATACAGCGCAAATTCAGACAAGTCACAAAAGTGATCAGCATCAATCTGTAGGGGCAGTTATGATCTCCGCATCTGCACCTCAAAAAGATCAACAGCCAAAATATACGCATCGACCAGATGCACCAAGAAGAACTTTCACCAAAATCAACATGCCAATCTCTCAGGCATTGCAGCACTTGCTTAAAGCGGATCTGATCACATTAAGGGGTCCTCCGAAGAATGTCAATACTTCTTCTCTGAATTATCGCCCTGATGCAACATGTGCCTATCATTCAAACTGTCCAGGACATGACGCAGATCACTGCTGGGCCCTGAAAAATAAAATCCAAGACATGATAGATGCTGGAGAAATTGAGTTCGATCCTCCAGAAACTCCAAATGTCATCACAGCACCTATGCCAAAGCATGACAAAACTGTTAATGCTATCATAGACACAGTTTACATTTATGATGTGAACGAAGTATCAATTCCACTCCTCGAAGTCAAAAGAAAGTTCATCCAAGCTGGTTACTTTCCAGGTTGTGATCCCGACTGCTTTTATTGCTCACGCCAACCCAATGGTTGTGAAAATCTAAAGATGGGAATTCAAAAACACATGGATCGCCGTATCATTATGTTTGAGAGGCTCCCTTCTATGGACATGTTGGGCAAAGTCTTTGCCAACGGGATAAGAATGGAAGACGTCTCAGTGATCTCCAGCTTACCATTCAAAATCTCTACCAAGGCTCCATTCAAACTTTCTGCTACACTCAAAGTGGCATCAGTAGTCATTGCTAGACCAACTCCATTTCCATACTCCTCAGACAAAGCTGTCCCATGGGGATATGACACTAATGTTTACATTCATGGAGTTAAGCAGGATCCCTCGACTAAAGAGGACGCAACACTAACTACTTCAGCTGTAAGTAACATTGCAGGCACTAGCAAGATCACGAGAAGTGGAAGAATCTTTTCACCAGAAATTTCTCCAAATATTGCTGCTAGTCCAATCCAGGTTCCAATTCCTATTCCAGATATCAACACTCGAGGCAAAGAGCCACTGATCGAACCAGTTCAAAATCCGGTAGAGATCACTGCTGAGGATCCATCAAAGCAAGAGATGGACGAAATATTGAAAATCATCTGCAAAAGTGATTACAATATTGTCGAACAACTGGGGCATACTGCTTCAAAAATCTCAATGTTATCTCTGCTAAAATATTCAGAAGCTCATGCTAAAGCTCTAATGAAGTTCCTTCAAGCTGCGCATGTGCCTCAAGAAATCCCAATCGACCAATTTGAGAATTGTGTCGCCAGTCTTACAGTGCCCAATGGTCTTGGTTTCTCTGATGTGGATCTAACTCCTGCTGGAAGAAATCACAACAAGGCCCTGCACATCTCTATCGAATGCAACGGCACCACTCTGTCTCATGTGCTAATAGACAATGGTTCCTCTCTAAACGTGTTACCAAAGGTAATACTGGAAAAACTTGACTTCAAAGGAGTTGTGCTACAACCAAGTGATGTGGTTGTAAGAGCCTTCGATGGGTCAACAAGAACGGTGTACGGAGAAGTTAAGCTCCCAATCAGAGTGGGCTCTCAAACTTTCGATGTTATCTTTTCCGTAATAGACGTTCTTCCAACATACTCCTGTTTACTAGGACGCCCTTGGATACATGGGGCAAACGCTGTAACTTCTACCCTGCATCAGAAGTTAAAATACCCAGTAAAAGGAAAGGTTGTCACAGTCTATGGCGAAGAAGAATATATGGTCAGTCACTTGAGCAACGACAAGTATGTTGAGATGGAGGGCGAATCCATCGAAACTCCGTATCAAGCTTTTGAGGTTGTATCTCCAGATATCTCTACCACCAAGCATATTCCTGCTACTCCAGCTACAACTATGGCTTCTCTCAAAGATGCCAAAGCCATGATTGAACAGGGTGATCGCACAGTATGGGGACAACTCCCTGATATACCCTACAAGTCCGACAAGCTAGGTCTGGGCTATAATGGTGAAAATCAAAAGAATGATCAAAATCCTCGCTCTGAAGGGTTAATATCACACTTCGCCAGCCAAGAAGTAAACGCCATTGATGATGAAGGGACATACTTGAACCACATCATTCAGCCATATCCAGACGAAATTCCACCCATTACCATGGGAATGTGGGATGCTGTGGGAGGACCAAATGACGGTTACAACTACCAGTATATCACACCTCAGAATTCTTACATTGCTCTGGAAGATCTTACTCCAACAGAAGAGGGTAATCAAAATGACGGAAGTATCACAAGTCCCGTCACTCAGCAATATCAAAATCCACCCAAAGAAGTATGGGACACGCTAGGAGAACCCAGCGGCAAATACGACTATATGGTGAAATATTCCGCTCCTCCGAGCTTTTCAACTCCCATCAAAGACATTGTCCCGACTGGATGGGACGAACAGTACGACGACAACTTCGCTCTTGAAGAAGCCAGGAAGATGCCAAACAACGAAGGTTATTTTCTGTCACAGTACACTCCTTATCAGGATGCACAAGTCTCTATTCAAAACATCATTCCTACTGCATGGGACGGCCTTATCGAGCATCTCGCTCAGCCAATAGAGGGACCTCCACCTGGATTCTCATATCCAACAAATCATCCAACTTATCCTGAGGAATTACCTACGCATTTTCCCACTAGCGGAATCAATGCTACGGAAGACGAAAAGAACAACTGCAACTGGAACAGCTGGGTGCTCCCTGCTAACAACGGTGGATTGAACAACTGGAAAGCAGAGGATGTGATCTCCTTTGATCAGGAGTAAATGCCATTTCCTGTTTTCTTTGTGTATATTGTGCAAAGATAAAAGTGGTTCCTGAACAATCGAACCATGAGCTTGAAAGCCGTGTGCCTTAGCACAACGGTCCTTCTATAAAAAGGGTTTGTCATATCATGATTATGTGCATTCAATAAAATCATGGGATGCTTGCATGTTCAAAATTTTGTGATCCTTTTTCTTTCTTTATTCGCTTTCAAATAGCTATGTTTTTCTCTTCATACACACTCACATATCTACCATGCAGATTCACATACACGCTGGATCCAGTCAATAACGACTCTGCTATTGCCCGTCATGACTTTGAAAATCCGATCTACCAAACTGAGGACGAAAGTGAGGAAGATTGTGAAGTGCCAAGAGAAATTGCAAGACTTCTAGAACAAGAAGAAAAAGCCATACAGCCTCATGAGGAGCCGATTGAGGTCATCAACTTGGGCAGTGACGAAGAAAAGAAAGAGGTCAGAATTGGGGCTGACTTAGAAAACAGTGTCAAGCAAAGACTGATTCAATTGTTGCAAGACTACGCCGAGATATTCGCCTGGTCTTATCAAGATATGCCTGGCCTTGACACGGACATTGTAGTTCATCGCCTGCCAATCAAAGAAGGAAGCACTCCGGTCAAACAGAGACTGCGAAGGAGTAAGCCTGATATGTCAAAAAAGATCAAAGACGAGGTTGAAAAACAATTCAATGCCGGATTCCTAAAAGTTGTAAGTTATCCTCCTTGGATAGCTAACATCGTGCCTGTACCCAAAAAAGACGGGAAAGTCAGAATGTGTGTAGACTACAGAGATCTGAACCGGGCAAGCCCTAAAGATGATTTCCCTTTACCGCACATCGATGTACTAGTTGACAATACCGCACAATGCAAGGTATTCTCCTTTATGGACGGATTCTCAGGGTACAATCAAATCAAGATGGCACCCGAAGACATGGAAAAAACAACCTTCACAACTCCCTGGGGAACCTTTTGTTACAAAGTAATGCCCTTTGGTCTAAAAAATGCTGGAGCTACCTACCAACGAGCAATGGTAACACTATTTCATGATATGATTCATCAGGAAATAGAGGTGTATGTCGATGACATGATCGCAAAATCCAACACCGAAGAAGAACATTTGAGTCATTTACACAAGCTGTTTGACAGACTCAAGAAATACAGATTGCGACTGAACCCGAACAAGTGTACCTTTGGAGTAAGATCCGGTAAACTCTTAGGTTTCATCGTCAGCAGTAAAGGTATTGAGGTTGATCCTGCCAAGGTCAAAGCCATTCAAGAAATGCCTATACCCCGTACCGAGAAACAAGTCAGAGGATTCTTGGGACGTCTAAACTACATAGCCAGATTCATTGCCCATATGACTCCTACTTGTGTGCCAATCTTCAAATTACTGAAGAAAGATCAAGTGGAAAGATGGAATGACAAATGCCAGTTAGCCTTTGATAAAATCAAAGAATACCTTCAAAAACCGCCAATCTTGTTACCTCCTGTGGAAGGCAGACCTCTGATAATGTACCTAACTGTGTTAGAAGATTCAATGGGGTGTGTACTCGGACAACATGACGATTCCGGTCGAAAGGAGCACGCAATCTACTATCTTAGCAAAAAGTTTACCGATTGTGAAACAAGATACTCACTACTCGAAAAAACTTGCTGTGCCTTAGCATGGGCGGCTCGCCGACTAAGACAGTATATGCTAAATCACACCACTTTCCTGATCTCCAAGATGGATCCAATCAAATACGTGTTCGAAAAACCTGCTCTCTCTGGAAGGATTGCAAGATGGCAAATGATCCTAACAGAATATGACATTCAATACACTTCGCAAAAAGCAATCAAAGGAAGTGTGGTAGCTGATCATTTAGCTCATCAAGCAGTAGATGATTATCAGGCATTGAACTTTGACTTCCCAGACGAAGACATTATGCTAGTCAATGACTACAAACAACCAGGATCCCGATGGACTATGGTTTTTGACGGAGCTTCTAATGCGCTCGGCAATGGCATCGGAGCTGTGATCATTTCCCCCACAGGAGGTCATACACCCTTCACCGCCAGATTGTGTTTCAATTGCACCAACAATATAGCCGAATACGAAGCATGCATTCTGGGTCTCAAAGCTGCAATTGATCTAAAAATCAAATTCCTTGAAGTCTACGGAGACTCGGCCTTGGTAATCTACCAAGTCAAAGGGGAATGGGACACAAAGCACCCAAATCTAATTCCATACAAAGAACATGTGTTGAGTTTGATTCCTTACTTCGAGGAGATCACTTTCGAACACATCCCACGCGAAGAAAATCAACTAGCTGATGCCTTAGCTACCATGTCATCCATGTTCAAAGTCAATTGGGACGACGAAGCTCCTATGATCACCATTTACAGGCAAGACGAACCAGCCTATTGCAATGAGATCGATACCAAACAAATGGAAGACAAATCATGGTTCCATGAAATACAAAGGTATCTCGAAACCCAGGAGTACCCTGAAGGGGCATCTATTAACGACAGAAAGTTTCTAAGGAGATTTGCCTCCAAATTCTTCCTAAGCAATGGAACTTTGTACAAGCGCAACCATGACTCGACTTTACTTCGTTGCGTAAACAAGAAGGAAGCAGAACAAATCATGGAAGACATACACAATGGTACCTTCGGTACTCATTCCAACGGACATACAATGGCTAAAAAGATCTTGAGAGCAGGTTACTACTGGTCTACCATGGAGACAGATTGCCATCATCATTCCAAAACTTGTCACAAATGCCAGATATATGCCGACAAAGTGCATGTACCTCCAGTTCCATTAAACGTTCTGACGGCTCCTTGGCCTTTCGCAATGTGGGGTATTGATATGATTGGAGAAATCAAACCTACTGCTTCCAACGGACATCGCTTTATCCTGGTCGCTATTGACTACTTCACAAAGTGGGTAGAGGCAGCTTCATATGCTTCTGTCACCAAGAATGTGGTAGCCAGGTTTATCAAGCACAATCTCATTTGTCGGTACGGCATCCCCGAAAGGATCATCACTGACAATGGCACGAATCTAAACAACAAAATGATTACTGAACTCTGCACGCAGTTCCAGATCAAACATCATAATTCTTCTCCATATCGACCAAAGATGAACGGCGCTGTCGAAGCCGCCAACAAAAACATCAAGAAAATCATACAAAAGATGACAGTAACCTACAAAGACTGGCATGAGATGTTACCTTTTGCTCTTCATGGTTATCGCACATCTGCGCGTACTTCAACAGGGGCAACTCCATTCTCGTTAGTCTACGGTATGGAAGCAGTTCTCCCAATCGAAATCCAGATTCCTTCCTTAAGGATCATGAAAGAAGCCGATCTAGACGAAGACGATTGGATTCAAACTCGATTCGACCAAATACACTTGATCGATGAGAAAAGACTTGCAGCTATCTGTCATGGCCAGCTATACCAAAAGCGCATGATCAAAGCATTCAACAAGAAAGTCAAAAGTCAAGCATACCAAACTGGTGGCTTGGTTATCAAACGCATCATCTTACCACAAGGTGATCCCAGAGGCAAATGGACCCCCACCTACGAGGGACCATTCATAATCAAGAAAATATTCTCCGGCGGTGCCATGTTGCTTACCACCATGGATGGCGAGGATTTCCCACACCCTGTGAATGCGGACATAGTCAAAAAGTACTTTGCTTAAAAAAAAAAATACAGCTCGCTAAGTTGAAAACCTGAAAGGGCAACTTAGGCAAAAATGAGCGTCTCGGTGGATTGAAAACCCGAAAGGGCGATCCAGGCAAAAATTAGAGACAAAACAAATACAATCCCGGTAGGCTGAAAACCTGAAAGGGCAGCCTAGGCAAAAATTAGGGAATAAAGCATACAACTATGTCCCGCTCAGCTGCCTACTCACCGACAAGGTTCAACACCTCAAAGACACCGATCAGTCCAATCACTTTCTTCCAACAAGTGAGGGATGAGATGCTCGAAGACAGATTGGCAATAGCAGAATTGAAACTTGACTGGATCGTTCTCACATAGCTATTTCTTTTCATAAATACTTTTCAAAACTTTCTGACAATTTCCTACTTCTAGGATTGTTGTCTCCCTATACTAATCCGCCTATCACGGCACCTTTTCAAAAATCAATGCAGCTTATAACTAACATTTTCATTTTTTCTGTTTTGAATACGCGAGCATCCCAATGATATTTTGAATGAACATATGCATTTGAATATGATTGATGTTTACCAGGAAAAACAGGAATAGCATTCAGGAAATGTCCCGATCATCTGGACATTATCCCATCAGAAGAAAATTACCAAGAGAAACGCATTTCTCAGCAAATTCCTCAAAAAGATTTTCTCTTCAAAAGAAGTCTTATTCCCCAGCAGGATTGTTCCAGATTACTATCTTCAGAAGGTGTGATCCCCGCACCCGGACTTGGTCAGATAGTGCATCGGAGGATTATGCATTTTCCTCATTCCCATTTGAAAGGGCATCAGAACTTCCAGTTACCTTTGGTTCCCCAAGCAGTAGTCAAATATCCTTCAACGGGATACCCGGGTTCTCAAAGAATTTCCCCAGACGAGGGTACTCAAGCAAGACAAAAGATCATCAACGATCACAATACATTCATGTCCAGCTGACTAGTGGGAATTTATTTTTCCAATTAGAAGCTTGACATCACATTCACACTCATATTCACATTCACAATCATGCATCATACGCATATTCATACACAACATAACTTGCATATTTCTCCTCTAGCTCGAGGATCTCATATCATACATGCATCATAGACATCGCATATTATTAACTTGATTTTTCAGGTAGACAGATGTCTTCAGCAAAGATGTTCTCACTCACATGCAGTGTTCATCCTGAATCTTATTCAGACAAGCAGTCCTTTCAGATACAATCAAACCAAAGATTCACTCTGAAGAACTCTCATTCTCAACTCATTTATCATCTAACATTGCTAGTCTAAGGCGATACCTCAGACGGTTCCAGAACGATCTAGCATTTCAGGTCTAAGGCGATACCTCAGACGGTTCCAGAACGATCTAGCATTTCAGATCTAAGGCGATACCTCCGACGGTTCCAGAACGATCTAGCATTTCAGATCTAAGGCGAAACCTCAGACGGTTCCAGAACGATCTAACATTGCAGATCTAAAGTGATACCTCAAACGGTTCCACAATGATCAACTTTCAAATCCTTCATCAAGATATAATCAACAGATTCATTCTGATAAACAAACCATCAACACATTGTCCAGGTGGCATCCGAAAGCCCATCTCAGGTAATGTTTCAATCTGCCAACAACATTTCACAGACAACATTCAAATGCAACTTCCAACATCTCTGCTGATCAAGGTAAGTGCAAATTTTCAGGGCATCTATTTATTCAATCATCTTCTACCCTCAGATTTCAGACAATCTCTTCAGGTTTAAGAAGATTGAATAGGGGCAACTGTTATACCCCAAAATTTGCCCACTTCTTTTTTCAGGAAAGTTTCAATATGAAAATTAAGAGTCTCATATAAACATGGATTTTTTCAAAATATCCTGACATATGAAGAACTTGGTTTTCAGAATTTTTCTTACACAGTAACTTGGCTTACAGTGGAATTTATTCTTACGCAAACGCCAAATACTGTTCTTTACTTCACAAATACTATTTATTTATTTTACAGATAGATAGTACTAACACAGTTCATGCAGGGTTAAATCTTTTTGCAGGCGCAAAAGCAGGAAACTCACACTGTACTGGTAACAATTGTTTTTGTTTTCCCACTAACTTTTGTGCTATATTCCATTATTTTCAAAATCTTTTCAAATCTATCCTTTCAAATTCAAATCTCAACTTTATTCTATCCATCTCTCTTTTCCCAACAATACCTTACACTTTCTTTCAAATCTCACTACCACTCAAATTTCCTTTTGTACGGAATCACATCATTCCCCAACGTCTCTATCATCTTTCCATTCTATAAATACCTCTCATTCTTCCCACAAATCTCACATCAAATTCTAAATCATCTTTCAAATTCCTACCTCATAATCCATCATTTCTTCTTCCCTAGCAAAAATGGCAAAATGGATAGAAACACTGCTTCTTACAGTCGTCACCATTGCTACGGTGATCACAACTTTCTTCTGCCTACACAGTCCTGAGAAGTGTGGACCTGCAATGGTTGCACTCCCACTCCTCTACATGTTATTAATCATAGCATGGTTCGTCAACTGTCATTTTTAAAATTTGTCGTGTTTCTTATTTTCTTAAACGTACCGTTTATTCGTCGTACTTTTCAATATAGTATGTAATATTTATACTGTCAGTATTAAATGTTGTACTAGTTGTCATAATATTGCTTAATTACTAAGATAATATTTTGTGTATTTTCTGCCAGTCAAATATTTCTATTTCTGTGCATTAAACAATTTTCAGGTTATTATCGGTAATTTTGCCCGCATACTGTAAATATCTGTTATTATATTTCTGTTTTGTCATGTAAATAAATTTTCATGCTTCACAGATAACAAAAACAAAAATAACAACAAAAAAAAAAAAATTAACTTTGACTGTTGATTTTTCACTTTAACTGCTGCCTCAGTACATGAACAGTCAGTTGACAGACAAACTGCAGACAATACAATTCTCAGTGATTTGTACAATCAATCAAATCAATCATTCACAATTCAAATTTCCAAGATTTTTGTGTTAGAAGTCTTCTGAATATCACGCGATTAGCAGAAACTCAGCACTGCACAAAAATCAGGTACGCTTAACTGCCTCCTATACAGACAGTCCCTAATCAGGGTTTTTCTTGTTTTAACAGGAGCAACAAGTTTTTGAGAGCTCAAATGGATTTCATATACATCCATACAGCTCAAAGTACCATCATACAAATTTCCAAACTTCAATTCACTCAGACGCACCGTCAGCAGCTCAAACAGTCAACAGACGACCCGTTTGACCAAAAAAGTCAACTGACAGTCAAAAATGAATTTTTTTGTCAAAGTCCATATTTTGTCAAAGGATTCAACATTTGATCATTGGATGATCACAATTCATCAAGGAAAGATCAAAAATCAACAAAACCCTAAGATTCAAAATTAGGGTTTTTGCCTGAAAAGTCAACTCAACTTTGACTGATCATAACTCTCTCATCCTTCATCCAAAAAATGCCAATCAAAGCTCATTTTGAAGGAAATTAAATTATCTTTCAAATGCAATTGATCCCATGGTCATTTCATTCACCATTTGAAAAATATGGCCAAAGACATTACAGGTCATTTTCAAAGTCAACAAAAAGACACTTTTTTCAAAAGGACACACAAGGAGAACCAAAAATCATTTTGACATGAGACCAAAGACATTGGTTAGAGGACTCTTTGAGGTTTCCAAAAAGTGCAAGATCTCCTTCATATGACAAAAATTGAAGGATTTACACCTTGTTGAAGTTGGCTAAATTTTGGGAAAATGCATGAAATCAACATTGCTCAAAAATGTTTTTTTTCCAAAAGATGCCAAGTTTTTATGGTCCAAACATCTTTGCCATGTTACTATGGGCCTCCCACGACCAAGACAAAGCCCACATCATTTTTCTCCATTTTTTGATTTAATTTTATCATTTAAGATTAAATTAAAAAGTAAAAAAAGGAAGGATAAATCATAGCTTATTTTCTAAGCTAAAAGCTCACACATGTGGCTTAATTATGCAGCAAGAAAGCTGCAAGGAAAGGCTAAGGAAAGAGCAAGCCAAGGTTGCTTGAGTTCCAAGCTTGAAAGTCAAAATTCAACAAAGGCAATCATTGCTTTTAGCTTCAAATTTAAGCACTCCAAGGCCTATAAATGAAGCTGCATATTTCATAAACAAAGGAGAGCAAAAAAAAGAGCCAAAGAGGGACACGAAGAGATAGCAAGAGAATAGCCACAAACCTCTCAAAATTCTCAAAAAATCTCCATACTTTGTAATTTTCAAAATCAATTTTCCAATCAATATTAATACAAACCAAGCATTCTAATCATCTTCTCAAAGATAATAGAGTAAGATTGAACTTTAAACACAGGCCCATGAGAGTCGTATAAAGCATATAATACTCTTCATGTACATATGAATTTTATTTTCGTTTTTGTATATGCAACTGATTTCAATGCTAACCAACCATCCTATCATGCTCATAAGGTCCTATGCAAATGATCTGGGCCTTAACATGCCAACTCCCACGTGAGGATAGCCATATGCCATTAACATAAGCTTATGAGTGTTCATACTTTAACATCTTCGAACCTATAGCTATGAGCATCAAACCACGAAACTAATGACATATTTGGATTCAGGGCATCATGTTTAGTGGATCTGGGTTGTTTTCATATGTTGCTAACGTGTGTTCTTGCAGGTTTGGGAAGCTACCGAAAATAACGTTTTTGTATCGTGAAATAGAGGGGGTTAAAAACCCCCACTATCTGTCTGAAAAAGTGCATGGGACGGAGGTTGAAGACGACCACGCGTCCGAGCGTGGTTCGTCAGTCAACTTTTCAACCTTCTCTCCTCTGTTTCCATTGGTCCATGCAGGCGAGGGTGGGGACCAGTCTGACTTTGGTCTCCCACTAATCCCATGCCTTGCTTTAATCATGTGCTTCATGTGACCTCAGATCTGAACCCTTGGATCAATTCAATCTCCAATCCAACGCCTCACACACGCAGCTACACCATGCTCCCTCAGTCAACTTCCACACTGAATAAGTATCCTTTTTTATTTTCTATTTTATTTCAATTTCTTTGATAAATTAATTAAAAATAGTTTAAAAATTCAAAAAATTCCCCAAAAAATATTTTAAACTTCTAAAATAATATATTATTTTCTGAAATAAAAATATTTTATTTTTCTTCAAAATTTCAATATTTTTCATAATTAATTAGTATGTATTTATATATTTGCTTATTAATTATTTTAATTAGTCAAAAAATCATAAAAAAATTGTTCTTTGTGTTAAATATTGTTTATATATCATAAACTAATTTTGTACATATTTAGGATAATTTTATCATTAAGTCTTAATTATTTGTGTAATTATTTATATAATTATGTTTTAATTAACTTAAAAAATCCAAAAACAATTTCAAAAATTCCAAAAAAATTAGTTTTGTTCTAAAATCAATTAACAAACATTTTGTACATATTCTAAACTTATTTTCTAAGTTTGATCATTTTTTCATCTTTTCTTTATTTTAAAATTAATTAATCATGCATTAATTATATTTAAAATAAATCATAAAAATCCAAAAAATATGCCTTTTATTTCTTGCAATTTAAAATTCCTAGATAAATGTATAGGATGTCAAATTCATGTAAATAGGCTAGTTTACATTTCCCGCACAATCGATGTAATAGCGTAGATTTACTTTCCGCACTTTACATTTCCGCATTTTAATTTCCAGCACACCTATAAACTGCGTGTATGTCAAAGATAAAACTGAATCGTTAGATCACTAACTCCAAAGATAAAATATCTGAATTCAATCACAATCACATTTGCACCTCCTAGGGTAATCCCTTTTCACTCTTTTCAAAATCAAAGTTACATTTCTACTGTTTCGAGTACAAAATCGAACCTTTTGTTTATATCCGACGAATGGATAGATTTTTAAAGGGAACAAGGATAAAGACCTCCTAACTCAGGGTAGACCTCCTAGTTTTCTTGCTCAAAATCAAAACAAACAAAATTCTCATACACTGTTGTTTTTTTAAAACGAATTTTCCAAAAGACAATATTTTGTATACATCCAAACACGGATCATTACAAAATTAACGATCTTTTCAAAACATCTTTCGAAAGATAAACAAGTATTTGTATATATCCGCACAAGGATCATTACAAATTCTATTTGCAAAGGTATTTCAAAAACACAGGTAAAGCATTCCGAATCAATTGAAAAGTAAAGCAAATGAGCTAAGCAAACTAAAGAGCCCATGGATAACCATGGATACAAAGGGTGCTAACACCTTCCCTTTGTATAACCTACCCCCTTACCCAGAATCTCTCAAAGGTCTTTTTTCTGTTTCTTTTATAAACCTTTCCTTCATTGGATAAAATAAAAGGTCGGTGGCGACTCTGTAAACTTTTTCAAAAGTGACGCGAAAGCGTCCGATCGACAAAAAAGAGTCAGTTCACGTATCCCACCCACGGAGGGGTATGGCCCGAAAGGACGGTCCACATATACGTAGGAGACATTGCTTCTCGGAGTAATCTTGTCTGTCAGGATAACTTTCAGTCATTAGTTGTACCCTGTGCAAGTTCTTTCTGATGCTAACATTTGAAATTATGTAGCAAAATATGTTTAATAATGAATTCATGAGATGCAATGCATACGTTTGTCTTGAGTTTTTGAAAAACATTTAAAACAGGAGATGTGAAAAGCGTAATATTTATAAAAACATGATATTTGTAACAGCGTGATGTTTGTAAAAATGAAATATCAACTCATCATTTTTGGTAAACCTTAAGGAGTCATGATACCTTTTTAGTGACAGTATACTTTCGAACTAACCATGCTTCAGTTAGGACATTCAAGGGTTGTAACGTGGCTTGGTTCGCGGTTTAAGAAACAAAGGATAAAGGCTCAAAGTTTATTTGTACCCACCCCTCTTCGTGATGATCTTCGGTCCTAAGCTCAGTTAATTCAACTTATGCCTTCAGGTTCCAAGAGACTTTTGGATTTGCACCTTTGATAATGACGATGGTTCACCAGCAAAGAGAACTTTTGAGATGGCAGTCACTTCTTCATTTTGGTAGTCGCAACATTGTGTTGTTCAGGAATTTATTGACTTCTCTTTTTTCATCCTTTTGATATCCCTACTTTTGCCTGAACTGTCTATTTTGAGCTTACAGTCAGCGGGATGCCTTGTTTTTTGCCTAAGTCTTCTTTTTTGATTTTTGACTTAGCAGGCTTTTCTTTGTATATATGTTTTTTCATCATTTTTGTTTTTGAAAGATATTGACTGCCTTGCTTAATGATTGATGAACCATTGTTGGCTTTTGATTGACATCTTCAACACTTCTTTGATGTGTGCGGATGAACGCTTGTGATTGAAACCTTTGTTAAAAGGTGTACTGAATGATTCTCTTAAAATAGAATGCACAGCCAAATTAACTGAGAACTACCCTGCCCCAGGTTACGATCAAGGGTTTTAATTAAGAAAGAAACTTCTACTTCTTAGGCTCAAAGGGGTTGACAAGGGATTAACATCCTTATATCTCCACTGTTTAGGAATTGAAATAATGCCTGTACATCGTCAGCATAGTCCACTCAACAACATACTGTATGAGGTTGCGGTATCGTTTTCGTCATCCTCCCTCAAAAGGTATGCAACTTTAGCATGAGTTGAATATCACACAATGTATGCAAAGTAGAGACATAATTTAAAATGAGTGATAGCGAAATGATTAATTCAAGACAAACATATGCAATGCACTGATGATGATTATTAAAATATATAATGTCTATCATAATTCGAATGTTTAAACAAACAGAATAGAAATTGCAAATGAAAGTAAAGCTAATGATCTTAAAAAGTTCATCCTTCTAAACGTTAATCAATCTTGTCGTGATTAGGCATAGGAGTAGTGATCACCACAGGAGTCTTGGGACGATAGAATTCCATTTCACCAGCATCGATCATGTCTTGAATCTTGTTCTTCAATGGCCAACAATCATTTTTATCATGTCCAGGACTATTGGAATGATAGGCGCACCTCGCATTGGGTTTATAGCTAGGAGCGGAGGTGTTGGGCTTCGCGGGAGGATCCCTCACTGTAATCATGTTTGCTTTCAACAAATGTTGTAACACCTGAGCTAGTGACATGTTGATCTTTGTGAAGTTACGCTTAGGTGCATATGACTTGCGTCTTTGTTGTGGAACCGGTGTAGTGATCAGAATTGTCCCCACAGATTGGTTGGGTTCATTGTAACCTATCCGATTGTACCCAGCATTAGCCATATGAGGTTCCTCAGGTGAGTTGAAGTCAATGATCTTGTCATTAATGAGGTCTTGGATCTTGTGTTTCAACGGTCCACAATCCTCTGTATCATGACCAGGACTATTTGAATGATAAGCACATCTCGCATGATACTTATACCCAGGAGCAGGGTTAGAAGGAAGTGAATATGGAGGCAATAGAGTTATCAAGTTCTGATTGAGCAGTTGTTGCAGAGCTTGAGATAACGACATGGGTAACGGGGTGAATGCACGCTTAGGTTTGGACTTCCATTTATCTTGCACACCTTGCTCCCTTTGTTGGTCTTTCTCCTTCTCGGACAAAAGTGCCTTTAATTCTTCTTGAACCTTGGCCAAGTGAAAGATTATTTTCTGGAACTGGTTGTTCTGAGCCTGAAGATTTTTGACTGATTTCTCGAGATTCATGATGCTGAAATAAACAGCGAGGAGGTGAGGAACCTGTGGTAGAAACCTGTGATGTGATGTTATGAATGCAGGTGCAATGTTTTTCAAGGATCTTTAGGAATTTATATAGCAACATTAGAAAGTGATTTGGTCGCGTTTTTGTTTGAAGAAATCTGATTTTTGTCTTCGAACGTCTTTCTTTGAGAATCAAGCTCACCATATCGAGTGGGTCATCGCCTCTGATTCGGGATACTTCTGAATTTGAAAGGGTTAGTTAAATCCTCTTGCCCCTTTATTAAGAAATCAACCTTTGATAAGTGCACTTGAAATTGTGCGCCCTAAATTCCTAAGATCCTTGAAAGGGTTAGTTAAATCATGTTATGCTTATGATGTCATGATGTCATAATGTTATGCGAATACAGTTCATTAGGCATAGTGTGGGGTAGTAAGGACAAACAAGTCCTTTTAACAAAACCTGCAAGGAAACGAAGGTTAGTAGCAAACACCAACAAGTCACGCAAGTCACACAAGTCACACAATTTTGCCTTATGGTTAGGCTTGCATGAAGTTCATAGGTATATACCCTTCTTCCTTTCGTTTAGTTGGTTCAATCTGTCCTAAAAAAGTAACCAGGTTCTATGGTGCTCATATCCCTGATCTTTCTCGTGGGCATTGTCTCAACATAGCACTCAATCGGCCAGCCAAAAGCATCCCTTGAGTCCAATCTCAATGAGTGTAGCATCGAGTATCAACCGGCTTCAGTCAGGAATCTAAAGCCAGCTATCTCGCTACTTCCTATAGGCCAAAGTCGAGTTCAACTAAGGTTCTAAGGGCGAATTAGTGCTTGTGACACCACGCGGTAGCCAAATGTCTCCTCGATCATATTCAAGGGCCATCAGGACAAACCAAAGCGTCGCACTAACGGTGGCCACCAGTTCAACCATAACGATACATGTCGTACAGCCTCCCTGGTCTCATGCCACATACCTAAGGTACACTAGATCCGGGTGTAGGACCTTTCACACAGCAGAATTCCCAAAACAGCCTTGAAAATTAAAACAAGCAAAACAAACAATAGAAAACAAATTAAAGTGAATCCTAAACTTTTAAGGTAACCCCTCTTTTATCGAATTTTATCCCCAGCAGAGTCGCCAGTTCTGTAATACGGTGAACTGACTTTTATTGATCAAAATGTCGCGGTTAAGCATGAGTCGCCACCGACTTTTATTTTATCCAAACAAATTCAGAAAGGCTAAAAGAAACAGAAAAAAACCTTTTAAAGAAATCTAAGTGTCGCGGGCGAAAAATCGTTTTGTTCCTCTTTTTTGTGGGATGAGACACCTGATGCCTTCTTTGGGCTCGAGTGCTCAAAAAAAATGATTTTTCTTTTGTATCAACCAAACTTTTTATTGTTTCCAAAAGAGGAAAAGGAAAAAAGCTGCAATAACCTAAAAGTGGGGGGAGATCTTGGGTAAGAGGGTTGGTTATACGAAGGGAAGGTATTAGCACCCAACGTATCTATAGTACTCTATAGGATTCTTTATTGTTTTTCATTCCATGTTACGGTGGAGGTTCTGTTGTGAAATAGGTGGGACCTAAGGTGTTTGTTTGATTATGCTCGCAAAGATCATCGCGATCCTCTGCATACATATCCCTTAGAGGGAATCAGAGCATCTGTAGCTCGGGGTCTACGGGTGCTAAGGTTTGAGTGGTTTTTTCTGTTTTGTTTTGCTCGCCAAGGATCGACCTTGTGCCTACGTATTCTCAAAGGGATGTTGAGAAAGTCAGAGCAATCGTAGTTCCCACTTATGCTAGTGGAAGCAAAGGATAAGAGACAAATGTCATCTAAATGTTCGATGTATCTAATCTATATCATCACATACATCAGTTTGTTTTTGTTTGAAAATCTTTTCATTATAAGCCCTGGGCCATGCCACTTATGGTGCTTAGAATGATAAAGATGTTTTTTGTTTGTTTAACCAGCCTTGTGGCAAAAACTTTCAATGAAGTCAGCCTTGTGACAAAAAGTTTTGATTAATCAGCCAGCCTTGTGGCAAAAGTTTCAATGAAGTCAGCCTTGTGACAAAAACTTTGATTAATCAGCCAGTATGGTGGCAAAACGGTTTGATTGATTAGCCAGCCTTGTGGCAAAAAGAAGTTTGATTGATTAGCCAGACTTGTGGCAAAAAAGTTTGATTGATTGATTGTTTGTGATGATATAGAAGAGATACTCCTATCATAGAGATGATAAATGTCTAATCTCCTAGGGTATTTGATTTGGATATTGGGGATGCTTATAAGAAGCCCGTGGGTCCTTGTACGAAGCCCAAGAGGAGGCTATCCGAGGGTCCTTGCATTGTAAGCCCAAGAGGAGGCTATGGGAGGGACAATCCAGGGTCCTTGCATTGTAAGCCCAAGAGGAGGCTATGGGAGGGTCACTCGTTTGTACAAAGCCCAAGGGGAGGCATGGTATAGTTGGTTTGAGCTCTTAGAGCGATTTCACCGGGAAACCATACTCTATGTCCTAACCTAAACTAGGGGAGATTCTTTGCACGAAGCCCAATAGGAGGCTATGGGGAACCTAGTGTTGTACTAAGTTGAACAAGCACACATATCACACATATGAACAAACATGAACAAGTATAAACAAACATGAACAGGTATGAACAATTATATATATGACAAATTGTGTGTATATAATGGAGTTTATGAAGGAAATATACCTGTAAGCATAATCCATTTGTATACACGGGGGCTCGGGACTTATACTCGAGGAGAAGTCCACTTGAGTTTATTCAAAGCTATGTAAACAGGTATTTACAAAGGGCTTGGGACTTATACCTACATGGAGGCCCATGGTATATTTTTTTGGCAAGATTTAAAGAAACCTTCATTTTTGGTTTGTTATTCAAAGTTAAAAAACAAACTGATCGAAGTATGTACAAAAAAGTGTATGTACAAAAAGGCGTACAATGAAATACCTAATTTCATGTACTGGAATGGGTATGTACAAAAGGGGCTCGGGACTTATACCTACATGGAGGCCCATGGTATATTTGAAAAGCTTTGAAATTGTTTTGTTAACAGACGCGTCGTTTGAAAAACGGTTTGAAAGTTTGTTTTGAAAGAAAGTATATTTATTTTGAATAAAAAGACTGTGTAAAAAGAAAAAGGAGTGGGTCTTATACTCTCTAATATTCGAGAGGCCCCACTTCGTTTTGAAAATCAATTGATCAATCAAAGAGATTTAATCAATGGTTGCTTTTGAAAATCAAAAAGAAATGGTTTATCGTTTTTGAAAAAGAATCGTGATCGCTTGTTTTTAAAATGATTTGAATTTGACAAAAGTCAACTTAATTAAGTTAGAAACAAATTGTAATGCTTAATTAAGATCTAAGTGATTAGGGTTTGATCACAAAAATATTTACAAGTGATTAGGTTAAAAATTAAATGAAAAAAACAATATTTAAAGTATTTGAAAACACTTAAAAATATGTCATTTTAAACCTAATTAAAAACATATTAAATAAATATTTTTTTGTGATTTTTTTTAATATTGTCAAAATAGGTATATTAAATAAGAAGTGTGCAAAAAATGAATAAAAAATTAGTTAATTTGATTGGTTGAATTAATGGTTGAAGTTGTGTAAAAAACCAAAGAAAATAAGTGATAAAAAGAAGGGTTTGGTCCCATAGGGACCTGAACTCGTGACCTTGAGGTCACCAACTAAAACACTTGCCAACTGAGCTGCGCGCGCAGCTTGTAATATACACGCTTTGGTTTAATTATATTTTAAAATGAATCATTTGAATTTCCTGAACAAAAAATGGCGCCAAGAACACACCCTAATTTGATTTTTGAAAATCTTTGAAACTGGATTGTTTTGATCGAGTAGATAGTCTATCTCACTCGGTTTTTCACAAGGAACATGATGGTGATCCTTAATTTCATTTATTTCCACTCTAAGGTCATCAATTTTCGCATGAACATGAAGAACCCTATAACTGAAATTCAATGTAAAATCGTGTATGATCATGATATGATGCAATTGATTGAGGGTTAATGATCCTCATAGGTGCAGAAACAAGATGGTATATCAATATTTCATTTATGATGCATGGAGAATAGAGTTTGAAGTTCATGAACACTTACCTTAAAAACGGCACAACTGGAAATCGAATTCTTCAGTAGAGGTGTTACAGAAGTTGTTTGATGATCTGGATAGCTTCAATGGAACTTATGGAAGGTGTCTGGATGCTTGGAACCATCTGAATTCATCTGGGCATGGTCATGGTACCCGATCTGCATAAGCTTCAAGAGTGAATCGAATTTGATGATTCTGAGGTTATTGGCTATATGTGATGGATTGGATAGTTCATATGTGATATATGGATGATGTTAGAAGTGATAGTTTGGACAGAATTGAGCCTAAATGAAAATTGGCATGATAAGTCTTATGTTATGCATATTTGAGAAGTGAGGTAGTGATTTTGAGTTTTGGGGTGATTTGAGGTGTGTGAATGATTCAAACACATCATGTATGATGTTTATGAGATGTAAGAATCATTACTTTGGCCAGAACTTCAAGGGTTTGGAGGTTGGGATTTCTTCCTCACTTTGAAACTTAAAACTTGCAATTCAAGAAAGAAAGAGAAAACCTATCTTTTGTGAGGTTTTGGTGTGATTTTGAATGAGGTAAGGACCTCTATTTATAGGCCAAGAGTTCTGAATACAAGGCTCTTGCAAGTTGCTTCAAAGTTTGATGATTTGGCTTAAGGGATAGAAAGGAATCTTTTACATTAAATGCATATGGTTAAAGTTACTAAACCATGGTTAAATTCCAAGCTTCCTATCCTCTTCCATTCTGATCTTCAAATCAGAAAATATCATTCAATTATTGCTTCTATGCATCATTACTTGGTCCATTTGGCAATTTGGTTCATAACTTTGGCAAAATGACTTGAAATTTCAAGTGAAAAGTTCACTAATGGCAAAATTCAAATCCATAGCTACACTCCATATTTTTTTATGCTCTTGGACATTTTGGAAAGCTCATATTACACACTTCAAAACCCTAGTTGAAAGTTTCTTCAAGACCTTTAAGGAAATGGGTGAAAAAGATCCATGAAGTTTGAAGAAAATGAGATTTCAAGTGAAGTTTTCAAAAAGTACCAACTTTGAAGCACCATATCTCTTAAATGGTTGATCTTATGGAAAAATTTTATATGTGTCAAAGTTGTTTATTGGATCAAAATCTACAACTTTCATGTTGGAAGTTTTTTTCAGTTTGTAGGTGAAATTTTGAGAAATTCCCTTCCAAAGTTTGGAAAAAACCATGAAAAACACTTAGAAATTTTTCTAAGTATGAAAAGTCAAACTTTTGACTTTTTGATTCTTGATTGATTTTCTTGATTTTTCTTGATCAAATGACTTCATATATCACATATTGATGATTTAAAACTTCAAAAGTCATGGTTGACCAAAATTCCCCAAAAGTCAATGGTGATCTTGTACAGTTGACTTTTTCTGACGAATCACGTTTCTGGAGATTTCAAGTGAACCAAGATATCCTCATCAAAGTAATGGTATGAATGGATAATATTGAGGCATTAGAGGATATTGAACCATAGTTTGAGTTGTGGCCCCATGTCCTGATTAAAAAGTCAGTTGTTCAGATGAATTAGGTCAAAAACCCTAATTGTCGACCAGATGAAATTGATGACTGTAGATCTTGAATTGAGATGTAATTTCCATTGGATGTTGTCATAGGGATTATTTGAAGATGATTGAAACCTTTGATTGACTTCCTGGGGATTTTTAGGGTTTCCCAAATGTGATCCCTGATTTCAGTCCCTAATAGTTCAAAACCCTGATCTGAGGATTTGTCTGATCAATCTTTGTGTAGGAGATGTCTTGAGCCAATGGATTAGGTCAAAATGATGCACTTGGGGTCTTGAGGTCATGTCCCAAGCCATTAGGTCAAATTCTGAGCAAAAGTCAGGAGTGTGCTGCCTTTAGTCAAAACCCTAATTCAGTCGATTCAAAGCTGTTGAGTTTGTTGAAGTGAATCTCTGAGGACCAAATGTTGATTATTGATGAAGATAGTTCTTTTGAGATGGAGGGAGAACAAAACCCTAATTGGTTGTTACTTGTACTGATGAGTGATTTCTTGATTAAACCCTGCTGAGTCACAAGTAGCAAACACAAGCTATGCAATTTGTTAGAGATGCAAATGATGTATATGCAGATGATATGAGGTGGTATCTTAGGTCAAAAATTGGGGTATGACAGATGCCCCTATTTAAGTTTCTTCAACCTGAGACATGAAGATTGAAAATCTTCGTTTTGATAGGGTGGAAGAGACTTAAATATCAGAAGACGCAAATTTTGGACCTAAGATACCAAAATTGCGAATGATGCAAGGATATCTTTACCGAGGGATATCAAGAACTGACTCCGCTGGGGAAAAGAGATTGGGAAGGATATCTCAATCCGTTTTAGGAAGAGAATCCGTTTTATTGGGAAAGCAAGTGTATGCTTCACCTGGGAATGATAGCTTTGTAAGAAAAGCTTACCTATCGACATTATCGACTATCAGCATGGGGATAGACTTGTTTAATAATGCGAAGGTGAAAGGTATGAAACTGTGTTACCGACTATCAGCATGGTGATAGACTTGACAAGGTAAAAAAAAAACTTCAAAAGTTTGGTTAATATTACCGACTATCAGCATGGTGATAGACATGTTTAATAATATAACCAGAACAAAAGGTTACCGACTACCAGCCTTGTGATAGTGGTTTTGAAGACATGATCAATTATCAGCCAAGTGATAAAATGATCCTGGAGACTTTGCTAGGGAAATTACTGGTTATTCAGCCTTGTGAACAGTAATAAGGCCCTGATTGTCAAATGGTCTTCATGATTGATTTCCTTGAGAGGAAAAGTTTTGAAAGAAACATAAACTGCTCAGATGATGAGGCTATTGTTTATGGTTCTATTTTTCACGACTCTGTTTGAGGAATCGGAATTTGAATCTTTGGTAAAGACAGGGTTCTAACCAAAAATGAATTGGAAAGAGACAGTCAAACAAGACTTTGTACCCATGAGGAATGAACTCAACTGGGGATTCTCTCCTTTGTTTTGAGAGGAGAAACTAAAGCAACCTTCTTCCACGAGGAATGATCTTAGTGGGGAACTGGAGAAAGAAAGGATGTTATTTCTGCTTATGGGTGACAACCTACTGGAGAGATGACACGCCCATACTTGTTTCTTTTTTCTTTTTCTTTTCTTTTTTTCTTTTTGCTTTTTCTTTTTTTTGGGATAGATATATCCTAAACAAGTGATTTTGAGGCAAACATTGAAAAATGCAAGAATGCATAAATGATGCAAATATGTATGAATGATGAATGTCATGAATGTAGCATGCATACTGACGATACTGACAGACAGAGGAGTATATACTGGAGAAGGACCGACGTCGCAATACAACCAGATACTTGGCAAATGTTTTTCAACACGTTGTAGATAGCACGGGTGATGAATGGTGCTACATGTTTTAAACTTCTCTGGGGATGATAAGCATCTTTTCTTATTGAGGTGGAAGAACCTCTTCACTGGAGATGGAAAATCTTCGTCACTGGGGATAAAAGAGCTTCTTCACTGGGGATAAAAGACCTTCTTCACTGGGGATAGAAGAGCTTTTCCTAACATAATCTTTGATTCATCCTATGGAGATAGCTGTTGATGTTCCTTCTGTTGTTCATAACTCAAAGGAAGGTTTCGCTTTTATTTTGAAAAAGAAAAGTAAATTCATTTAAAACTTATTTTTTTTCTTTTTCTTTCAAAAGTGAATAACACAATTAAAGCGTCATTTTGCAAGCTAGAAGAAATCAAGAATTTGCAAACAAATGGGCACAAGGCTCAAATTTATTTAATAGGATGGTAACCAGCTAAAGGCGTGATTCCATAGAGTATTTACAAAAGTTGGAAATGGCAATTATGCGGAAAAGGCTACATTGAAAGCAATAACCACTATTCCCTTACAACTTTGAGTTACAACTGTGCTTGTTGCTTCAGATTGGCGATGATTTGATCGAAGATCCTTTGATGAAGTACAGACTCTTCAGGTGACGAAGTACGGACTAATGCAGTTACTTTGTCATTATTCCTTAATTTTTGCCTAGATTGCCCTTTCAGGTTTTCAATCTACCAGGATGAATTTTTCTGTTTATTGTCTCTAATTTTTGCCTGGACCGCCCTTTCGGGTTTTCAATCCGTTGAGACGCTCATTTTTGCCTAAGTCGCCCTTTGCGGGTTTTCGACTTACCGAGCTGTTCTTTTGTATTTTTTAGACAAAGTATTTCTTGACTGCATCAGCATTCACAGGATATGGGAGTTCATCACCATCCATGGTTGCAAGAGTCATGGCGCAGCCAGAAAATGTTCTTTTGACAACATACGGGCCTTCGTAATTAGGAGACCATTTGCCCCTAGAATCTGGTTGAAAAGACAAGATCTTTTTAAGCACGAGGTCGCCTTCTTGAAATTCACGAGTTCGAACCTTTTTGTTGAAGGCTTGTTTCATCCTTGCTTGGTATAACTGTCCATGGCATAGAGCAGTCATACGTTTTTCTTCGATTAAGTTCAACTGATCGTATCTGCTTTGACACCATTCAGCCTCTGATAACTTAGTCTCCATGAGGACTCTCATTGATGGGATTTCAACTTCTACGGGGAGCACAGCTTCCATGCCGTATACTAGAGAAAAGGGAGTTGCCCCTATTGAAGTACGCACTGAAGTACGGTACCCATGTAAAGCAAATGGCAGCATTTCGTGCCAGTCTTTGTAAGTGACGACCATTTTCTGGACGATCTTCTTAATGTTCTTGTTGGCGGCTTCAACGGCGCCGTTCATTTTTGGTCTGTAAGGAGAAGAGTTATGATGCTCAATCTTGAATTCCTCACACAGTTCTTTCATCATTTTGTTATTCAAGTTCGAACCATTGTCAGTAATGATCTTGCTGGGAATACCATATCGGCAAATGATGTTGTTCTTGATAAACCTCACAACCACTTGTCTTGTAACATTGGCGTAAGATGCTGCTTCGACCCATTTGGTGAAGTAATCAATTGCTACCAAGATGAAACGATGACCGTTTGAAGCTTTTGGTTCGATCATTCCAATCATGTCGATACCCCACATGGAGAAAGGCCATGGAGATGAGAGAACGTTGAGTAGAGTCGGTGGCACATGGATCTTATCTGCGTAGATCTGGCACTTGTGACATCTTTTCACATGTTTGTAACAGTCTGATTCCATTGTCAACCAATAGTATCCTGCTCTTAAGATCTTTTTGGACATTGCATGCCCATTTGAATGAGTTCCAAAGGACCCTTCATGCACTTCATGCATTAACATGTCTGCTTCGTGTCTATCCACGCATCTGAGCAAAACCATGTCGAAGTTTCTTTTGTATAGCACATCTCCGTTCAGGAAGAAACTGCCAGAAAGTCTCCTTAGAGTTTTCTTATCTTTGTTTGATGCCCCAAGCGGGTACTCTTGAGTTTGAAGGAAGCGCTTGATGTCGTGGAACCACGGTTTATCATCGATGACAGCTTCAGTTGCAAACACATAGGCGGGCCTTTCAAGGCGCGTAATTCTGACTGTAGGCATATCGTTCCAATGATTGACTTTGAACATGGAAGATAGAGTAGCCAAGGCGTCTGCCATTCGATTCTGATCTCGAGGTATATGATGCAATTCAACCTTGTTGAAGAAAGTCAACAGACGTCTTGCATAATCTCTGTAAGGAATCAAGCCAGGGTGGTAATTTTCCCATTTGTCTTTGATTTGGTTGATCACGAGGGCTGAATCTCCATATATGTCGAGGATCTTGATCCTTAAGTCAATGGCTTCTTCGAGACCCATGATACAAGCTTCATATTCTGCGATGTTGTTGGTGCAATCAAATAGCAGTCTGGCGGAGAATGGGATATGAGTACCCTTGGGAGTGATGATGATTGCCCCAATTCCATTGCCAAAAGCGTTTACTGCTCCATCGAAAATTAGGCCCCATCTTGATCCAGGCTCAGGACCTTCTTCAGGTAATGGTTCGTCACAATCTTTCATCTTCAAGTACATGACATCTTCATCAGGAAAGTCAAACTTGAGAGATTGATATTCATTAATTGGTTGATGCGCCAAATGATCGGCGAGAATGCTTCCTTTGACCGCTTTTTGGGCACGGTATTCAATGTCATATTCGGATAACAGCATTTGCCATCGGGCAATCCTTCCTGTTAAGGCAGGCTTTTCAAAGACGTACTTGATCGGATCCATTCTGGAGATTAACCAAGTAGTATTGTTGATCATGTACTGGCGGAGACGTTTTGAAGCCCAAGCCAAAGCACAACACGTTTTTTCGAGCATGGAGTAACGAGACTCACAGTCTGTGAATTTCTTACTCAAGTAATAGATGGCATGCTCCTTCTTACCGGTTTCATCTTGCTGTCCAAGCATACAACCCATGGATTCTTCTAACACGGTAAGGTACATGATTAATGGTCTTCCTTCAACCGGAGGAATCAATATTGGTGGTTCTAACAGATACTCTTTGATACTGTCGAACGCTTTCTGGCAATCTTCAGTCCATACAGCCCCTTGATCTTTGCGGAGAAGCTTGAAAATCGGCCCACAAGTAGCAGTCATTTGAGAGATAAACCTGGAGATATAGTTCAATCGTCCGAGAAATCCTCTTACTTGCTTTTCAGTTTTTGGTGCAGGCATCTCTTGAATAGCTCTGACTTTGTCGGGATCTACTTCAATTCCTCTTTGGCTGACAATGAAACCCAAGAGTTTTCCAGATCTAACCCAAAAAGTACATTTGTTGGGATTCAAGCGAAGCTGATATTTCCTTAGTCGTTGAAACAACTTCAAAAGGTATTCAATATGTTCTTCTTCTGTGCTGGACTTGGCTATCATGTCGTCCACATAAACTTCAATTTCTTTATGCATCATGTCATGAAAGAGAGTAGTCATTGCCCTTTGGTAAGTTGCGCCTGCATTCTTTAATCCAAACGGCATCACTTTGTAGCAAAAGGTACCCCATGGGGTGATGAAAGATGTCTTCTCCATGTCTTCAGGGGCCATCTTGATCTGATTATAACCGGAGAAACCGTCCATGAAGGAAAAGACGTTGAACTTAGCGGTGTTATCAACCAGCATGTCGATATGTGGTAATGGAAAGTCATCTTTTGGACTGGCCTTGATCAAGTCACGGTAGTCAACACACATTCTGACTTTGCCATCTTTCTTTGGAACCGGCACTATGTTAGCCAACCATTGAGGATATTCTGAGGTGACAAGAAAACCTGCGTCGAGTTGCTTTTGAACTTCCACTTTGATCTTGTTAGCCATATCAGGGTGAGTCCTTCGTAATTTCTGCTTAACTGGCGGACATTCTGGCTTCAATGGCAAGTAATGCTGAACAATATTGGTATCCAACCCAGGCATGTCTTGGTAGGACCAGGCAAACACGTCAACATATTCTTTGAGAAGGTCTGTCAACTTACTCTTGACATCAGCATCAAGCAGCGATCCAATGGTCACTTCTTTTTTGTCTTCTTCAGAACCCAAGTTGATCTTTTCTAAAGGCTCTTTGTGAGGCAGAATGGCTCTTTCCTCGTGCTTAAGTAATCGAGAGATCTCGTCCGGGATCTCCTCTTCTTCCTCTTCTTCGGCTTCGAACACAGGAAACTCAAAGTTGGGAGAGGGCATAGGGTTATTGCATTCAATGGGTTTATCAATAGTAAATCTGCACATGTGATTTATATTTATTTCAGAAAATTCATGAATGCAAGTGTATGCAGATTTTTTTTGAAAAGTTTTTTTTTTGTTTTTTCGGTTTTTTAGGATTACCATTTCCAGAAAAAGCAAAAATAAAACATATAATGTAGGGAATTCAAAATGACACTTTATTTATGATTCATCTTTGAAACAAAGCCCTAAACACAAACTCATTTGTCTTGGGCAGGACAAAGAGGGAAAGTTTTAAAACAAAGCCCTATACACAAAGTTATTTGGGCGGAACATTTAAAAGCAAAGCCCTATAAAACATCTCTCTGCTTTGTGCAAGGCAGGAGGTCAAATTAACAGCGAGGTGATTACTTTGAGCGGCGAACAACATTCGTAACGTCGACAGCTTTCCAGTAGCAACGAACTCCTCTGTGTATTATGTATTCAGGAAAATTCTCCCCAGAATTATCTTCAGTATTGACATTGACCGCTGGTCGAGCAGGATTTGAAGGTCCTGGTTTGTCAACCTTGTTCTTTGTAGAATTGAAACGGTCTTCTTCTACTTCTTGAAGAGCATAAGACGAGTCACAATCTTCAAAATTTTCAGGGTGTTCTTCCCAGTCTTCAGGATGAAGAGACTCATTGTCAGCGACACTTTCCGAGTCAGTTGCGGGACCATCTTCCCCTTCATCTTCAAAAATGGCATTTATGTGATAATAACCATCTTCAGGATTATAAATCTTGGCAGATGCATTGAAGCTGAAATTTTCAGTAATTTCAGGCTGCTGAGAAAATTGACAAGGCTGATAAGCCTCTTCTGGTTGACTATTGCATTCAAAGGAATCTCCCCATCCAGTTGGTTGGATATCCTCAATCGCAATCTTTGAACTTCCAGGTGCAGTGTATTTCACCATGTAATCATATTTTCCACTTGGTTGTCCCAAGGTGTCCCAGATTTCTGCAGGAACAGGCTCAGTTTCTTTGCCTTTGGATTTCTCTGAAGGAGGATATGGTTCTTCCTGAGATATGTATCCCGAGTCATTGAGATAACATTTCCATTCTTCTTCAGTATCGGGTAAACCTTCTTCGATGCATTCTTCGATAAGGACATTAACCTCTTGAGGAATTGGATTAAGGAATCCTCCACTAATGAATGTTTCTTTGATCGGACGAAGGGTTTCATCCTTCTTGGTGCAGTTTGAGAATGTTGGTGAACATCCGAGACCTGCTCCAGTTTCATTCTTGGTCGGGATCACAACTTTCCCCCAGCCAGTGGTAGTTCCATCTTTCACTACTTTTACTGCCTCTTTGTAAGAAGAGATTGATGCATTCTTTTTGGAAGATTCGTCTTCTAAAGAGAGACCTTGGAATTGCGTTCCTTCCACATCATCGGCACTTATGAAAGAGAAATTGGATAAGTGGCTCACCATCAAAGCTTGTTCTCCACTTATTGTTACCAATTTTCCATTTGTTACAAATTTTAACTTTTGGTGGAGCGTAGAAGTTACTGCCCCCGCTTCATGGATCCATGGTCGTCCCAACAGACAGCTATAAGCAGCTTTGAATGTCCATGACCTGGAAGGTGATTTGAAATGTATGTGGACTAATTGTCATGGGAAGGTTAACTTCGCCGATAACAGATTTTCGCGATCCATCGAATGCTTTGACAACTACACCACTGAACTTCATAGGCATTCCTTGGTAAGACAAGCGAGCAAGAGTCGTCTTTGGCATCACATTCAAGGAAGATCCGGTGTCTACCAACACATTGGACAAAGAGTCTGACTGACAGTTCATAGAAATGTGCGAAGCAAGATTGTGATTTTTACCCTCCTCGGGGAGTTCTTCATCACAGAAGCTTAAATTGTTACAAGCTGTTATGTTGGCTATTATCCCATCAAAATGATCAACAGTCACATCATGATCTACAAAAGCTTGATCCAAGACCTTCATCAGGGCTTCCCTGTGTGCTTCAGAGTTTAAAAGCAATGAAAGTATTGAGATTTTTGAAGGAGTCTGCATAAGCTGATCCACAATCTTGTATTCACTTCTTTTGATAAGCTTCAAAATTTCATCAAAGTCATGATTGACATTGGTTCCACTGGATTGGCCAACATCAGTGTTTGTATTACTGACAGGAGTTTCCACAGGATTCCCCACTGGTGTATTGATAAGATTTTGCCCGGTTGTAGGAGCAACAGGTTGCTTTGAAGGTAGTGGAGTATACACACGTCCACTTCTTGTTACTCGACTCACATCAGCGATGTTCACGACAGATGAAAGAGTAGGTAAAGGAACTTTTTGTCCATTCTTTATCATTGTAGCATTGTAGTTGTATGGAACTGCCTTGTCAGAGTCATAGGAAACAGATCCAGGTAGACAAATGATCAAAGGAGCAACAGGAACCTTCGGCTTGTTGTAAGTAACTTCCATGCGCTCAGGCATGTTGAAATGAGGAACGATGACGTTAACTGTAGGCATTTCCGAGTTGATATCTGAGACTAAAAGCTCATGCGGATAACATCCTATCATGTTAACTTCATTTTCATCCCTATTTCTGTAGATCTGAATAGTACCATTATCCAACAGCACTTGGAGATCTCTTCTCACAATCGAACATCCGTGAGGATCTACACAACATATGCTACAGGAACCGTAGTGATGCTGGCGAAAATTCTGCCCTCGATAGAGAGTAGTGTGCATTTGTACCAAATCTGCTCTTGAGAAATTGATATTATAGACTCGGTATTGACCAGGACATCCATACACCATGTTTACAACATGCCCTCCATGATTGGGCAGCGGATTTGCTTGCACATTTGGATTCAAATTTCTGAAAGAGAGGAGATTAGATCTAACCAACCTCTGAACTTCATATTTCAAAGCTATGCAATGCTCAAGATCATGGCCAGGTGCTTCTTGATGATAAGGGCATGAGACCTCAACTTTGTACCACCATGGAAGTTTCTCAGGTACTGGTGGTGGTGCTTTAGTTTGAACAAGACCTCTTTCAATCAAAGCAGGGTACAATTCTGTGTAGGTCATTGGAATCGGATCAAACTGTGGAGCTCTTTGTACACGATTCTGATTATTGTTGAGCTGCTGAGCCTGTTGTCGAGGCTGTTGTTGCTGAAACTGAGGAGTGAATCCCGGATTTGGTGTTGTGTTAACGACTGGTGTGATAGAAGCAACCTGTCGCTGACGATTGACATTTCCTCTTGGCCTCCCTTGGGATACCATGTCAATACTTTGTTCTTTCTTCTTTGGGAAACCACTTCCGAACTTTTTGGTTCCACTTGAAGATCCACCTTCTTTAGTTAGGCGTCCGGTTCGGACTCCTTCTTCTAGACGCATCCCCATGTTTACCATTTCGGTGAAATCACTTGGAGCACTAGCAATCATGCGTTCATAATAAAACGGACTGAGAGTATTCAAGAAGATCTTTGTCATCTCTTTCTCTTTTAATGGTGGATTAATCTGAGCAGCAGTTTCTCTCCATCGTTGGGCATACTCTTTGAAAGCTTCATGGTCTTTCTGAGCCATGGATCGAAGCTGATCTCTGTCTGGAGCCATATCCGAGTTATACTTGTATTGTCGAACAAAGGCCTCACCTAGGTCATTGAATGTTCGAATATTAGTGCTATCCAAGCCTGTGTACCACTTCAGTGCGGCACCAGTTAAACTGTCTTGAAAGTAATGGATAAGCAACTGATGATTATCTGCATAAGTAGACATCTTTCTGGCATACATCACAAGATGACTTTGTGGACAAGAACTACCTTTGTACTTCTCAAAGTCTGGGACCTTGAACTTAGCAGGTATCTGTACACTGGGAACCAAACATAGTTCCTGGGCATTCTTTCCAAACAAATCTTTTCCACGGATGGCTTTGACTTCCAGCTGAATCTTGTTGAATTGTTCTTGGAGATCTCCTACAAGGCTTCGCTGATTTGTGCTATCACCCTGATCATGATAAATCTCATTGTCTCCGTAAGGAACAGTGTGAACCATAGGAGTCGGAACCGTCATAGTGGGTTGAGAAAGTGCCATAGTGACTTGAGAAAAAGTTACCCCCTGATTTGGAGTGAACAGTGAACTTTGTGCAGCGGGCGCTTCAGTTGTGGATGTTTGAACCCCAGAAACATTATGGCGGAAACCTGCACCAAAGCTGAAAGGCGTGCCCCAACCTTCTGGCATGGAGAAAGATGGAATGCTGAATGCAACCGTAGAAACTGGAGTAGTGACTTCAGATGTCACTGTTGCTTGACTGTTGGGTGGCGGAGGCTGATTCTGTGCGGCCATTAAGGAGTCAACCAGAGTAGTGAGACTTTCCAATTTTTCTTGAAGAGTGGTCACTGTACCACGGAGCTCAATATTCTCTTGTTCAGAGTGTTCCATTATTCTTCTTCTGCTTGAACGAGTATTGTATCTGTGATCTGATTGCGAGCGCGGTCGAGAAACTTTGAGACGCGACAGCTTGACGATCTAATGGAGAAAGATCCAAAAGATAAGACTCTATACAACAGACTCGATATGCAGAATGATGTATGCAAAAAAAAGTTTATGATTTTTTCCAAATATTTTAAAGATTATTTCCTTGCAAACATTGGAACACAAACTATTCTTTTATTGAATAAATGGGAAATGTTACAACATTGGAGCGTAGCTCCTTACAAAAGAAAATGATAAATAAAAAGCTAAACAATCCTAAGCATCTTCATCAGACGAGGAACCAAATGCATTGTGCAGCTTGAGCTTCATGATTTATTTCCCATAATAAGCTTTCAACTTGGCCTTTTCGGTCCTCAGCTTGTCAATCACATTCTTCCAGTCGTCAGGAGTTGGAGCGTTGCTCGTTGAACCTTCAAGATTTCTCTTGCTTTCTTTGATGTACCTTTTGATTGCTGCGCCTTTCTGACGAATCTTCTCATCTTTGCTCATGAGCCATCCATCTTGACGGTAAAGAGTTTCTTCGTGATCTTTCACTCGTTTCTTCAACCTTCTGTTTTCCACATCGGTCTTACGAAACTTTTCTTCCCAAGCATCTTTCTCTATCCTCATCTTGGCTAAAGTGTCTTGGTATTCCTCCATAGTGGGAATGTTGGGCAATTGAGATACTGCAGGGAACATGGGTTTTTCGTAAACATAAGGCATTTGAAACTCCTTTGCTCTTTTCTTTACCCAGCAGGTATAGGTGTCCACGGCAATGCAATTTCTCGCTTCACCTTTTTCTTTCCATCGGACGTCGTACCAAGCTCTTACCATTCTTGTTTTCAACCATTGAGGATCATCCCCTTCTTTGTAAAAGTAGCCTTCCACTGAGGGACCAATGGGTTTAGTTGAATTTGCATACCCGAGTTGTCGTCGGGCTAAGATCGGATTGTAGTTAATTCCTCCTTGTGTACCAATGAGGGGTACGTTGGCGAACTCTCCACAACTTTCAATGGTTTCTGTACCACAGTGAGCCAAGGTATACCAACGTGTATCATTATTAGTAAGAGACATAAGTCTTCGAGGCCAACGCAAGCCTTCTCGGTTTTCTGTGAAAATAGGAGACTCAGGTAAGTGTGAAACAATCCATTGGAACAACAGAGGTGCACAACATACAATGATTCCACCGCCTTGGCGATTCCTATGATGAACAGAGAAATACATGTCACCAAGCAAAGTCGGAACAGGATTTCCAATCAGAAAGACCTTTATGGCATTGGTATCAACAAAGTCGTTGACGTTGGGAAACAGAACTAACCCATAGATGAGCAGGGCTAGTACAGCTTCAAAAGCTATCATGCTACTAGTTTCGATGAAATCAAAGGCTTTCTTTATTAGGAAGTGTGAAGTTAAACCCGGGAGGTTTCCTTTGGTAGTCCAATTATTTTCTACTTCAGATTTCTTCAAGTGGATACTTGCCGCAATGACGTGTGACTTAGGAATGGCTTCCAAACCATTGAAGGGTATTTTGTCAGACACAGGAATACGCAAAAGATTGGCATATTCTTCCAAGGTCGGTACTAACTGGTAGTCTGGAAAGGTAAAACAACGGTAGACGGGATCATAGAACTGAACCAGAGTTTTGAGAAGTCCTTCATCAACATGAGTATTCAGGATAGGCAAAAGCTTTCCATAACTTTTCCTAAAATCTGGAGGATTTTGTACAAATGATGATAACTCTATCAGTTTTCCCACATCAGGCGCTTTGAAACCATATTTCTTGGTATGCCTCTTTACCTCTGCCATAACTTAATCCTAATGTTTGCAAAGAAAATTTCTCTAAATCTTTGGAAAAATCATGTTTTTATGGAAAAAAGATGGTTTTTTTTTTTGAATGTATGAATGCGTGGATGCATGAATGCCACATATTCAAACATGGTAAAACAGACATGGTAATACGAACATGGTAACACAAACATGGTACACAAACATGGTAACACAAACATGGTAACACATAGGTTCAAAGGTCCAGCGTCACGAGCATGAGGTCAGAGAACCAAAAATGGGATAGATCTAGTTAATCACCTGCACAACATGTTCTACTGATACGTCAGAGTCTACATTTTTCTTTCGGATATTACCGGCCTTCCACAATTCATCTCATGAGCCAGTAATATTCTCAAGAAAAACTCGTCTGAGTGTGGTTCTCCGCATGACAACTATCCAAGTCTTCACCTGGATCGTTTCTGCACCACGTCCTAATAAGGCCAGGATGGGTTGGGGTTCTACGGCCAACTCAGCTTCTACAGTTCAATGCAGCAATAATGTTTTCGCTACGAAACATGCTAAACATATATTACCAACAAGGAACCTCCACTGAGCGGACGGATTCTCACGTGCGCCTGCACATGACTATACCCTCCACCTAATTTCTTATGTGTACTTAATCCGGGTTAGGATTTGTCCATAATGTATCACTTGTAACAGAACCACGCAAGTAACAGAACCAGAACCACACATGTAACAAAAAATGAAATGAAAAATAAAGCAAATAGAATTAACCCTTCCTTTGGAAACAATAAAAAGATGGTCCCCAGTGAAGTCGCCATTTTTCTGTCGCGGGCGAAAAATCGTTTTGTTCCTCTTTTTTGTGGGATGAGACACCTGATGCCTTCTTTGGGCTCGAGTGCTCAAAAAAAAATGATTTTTCTTTTGTATCGACCAAACTTTTTATTGTTTCCAAAAGAGGAAAAGGAAAAAAGCTGCAATAACCTAAAAGTGGGGGGAGATCTTGGGTAAGAGGGTTGGTTATACGAAGGGAAGGTATTAGCACCCAACATATCTATAGTACTCTATAGGATTCTTTATTGTTTTTCATTCCATGTTACGGTGGAGGTTCTGTTGTGAAATAGGTGGGACCTAAGGTGTTTGTTTGATTATGCTCGCAAAGATCATCGCGATCCTCTGCATACATATCCCTTAGAGGGAATCAGAGCATCTGTAGCTCGGGGTCTACGGGTGCTAAGGTTTGAGTGGTTTTTTCTGTTTTGTTTTGCTCGCCAAGGATCGACCTTGTGCCTACGTATTCTCAAAGGGATGTTGAGAAAGTCAGAGCAATCGTAGTTCCCACTTATGCTAGTGGAAGCAAAGGATAAGAGACAAATGTCATCTAAATGTTCGATGTATCTAATCTATATCATCACATACATCTGTTTGTTTTTGTTTGAAAATCTTTTCATTATAAGCCCTGGGCCATGCCACTTATGGTGCTTAGAATGATAAAGATGTTTTTTGTTTGTTTAACCAGCCTTGTGGCAAAAACTTTCAATGAAGTCAGCCTTGTGACAAAAAGTTTTGATTAATCAGCCAGCCTTGTGGCAAAAGTTTCAATGAAGTCAGCCTTGTGACAAAAACTTTGATTAATCAGCCAGTATGGTGGCAAAACGGTTTGATTGATTAGCCAGCCTTGTGGCAAAAAGAAGTTTGATTGATTAGCCAGACTTGTGGCAAAAAAGTTTGATTGATTGATTGTTTGTGATGATATAGAAGAGATACTCCTATCATAGAGATGATAAATGTCTAATCTCCTAGGGTATTTGATTTGGATATTGGGGATGCTTATAAGAAGCCCGTGGGTCCTTGTACGAAGCCCAAGAGGAGGCTATCCGAGGGTCCTTGCATTGTAAGCCCAAGAGGAGGCTATGGGAGGGACAATCCAGGGTCCTTGCATTGTAAGCCCAAGAGGAGGCTATGGGAGGGTCACTCGTTTGTACAAAGCCCAAGGCGAGGCATGGTATAGTTGGTTTGAGCTCTTAGAGCGATTTCACCGGGAAACCATACTCTATGTCCTAACCTAAACTAGGTGAGATTCTTTGCACGAAGCCCAATAGGAGGCTATGGGGAACCTAGTGTTGTACTAAGTTGAACAAGCACACATATCACACATATGAACAAACATGAACAAGTATAAACAAACATGAACAGGTATGAACAATTATATATATGACAAATTGTGTGTATATAATGGAGTTTATGAAGGAAATATACCTGTAAGCATAATCCATTTGTATACACGGGGGCTCGGGACTTATACTCGAGGAGAAGTCCACTTGAGTTTATTCAAAGCTATGTAAACAGGTATTTACAAAGGGCTTGGGACTTATACCTACATGGAGGCCCATGGTATATTTTTTTGGCAAGATTTAAAGAAACCTTCATTTTTGGTTTGTTATTCAAAGTTAAAAAACAAACTGATCGAAGTATGTACAAAAAAGTGTATGTACAAAAAGGCGTACAATGAAATACCTAATTTCATGTACTGGAATGGGTATGTACAAAAGGGGCTCGGGACTTATACCTACATGGAGGCCCATGGTATATTTGAAAAGCTTTGAAATTGTTTTGTTAACAGACGCGTCGTTTGAAAAACGGTTTGAAAGTTTGTTTTGAAAGAAAGTTTATTTATTTTGAATAAAAAGACTGTGTAAAAAGAAAAAGGAGTGGGTCTTATACTCTCTAATATTCGAGAGGCCCCACTTCATTTTGAAAATCAATTGATCAATCAAATAGATTTAATCAATGGTTGCTTTTGAAAATCAAAAAGAAATGGTTTATCGTTTTTGAAAAAGAATCGTGATCGCTTGTTTTTAAAATGATTTGAATTTGACAAAAGTCAACTTAATTAAGTTAAAAACAAATTGTAATGCTTAATTAAGATCTAAGTGATTAGGGTTTGATCACAAAAATATTTACAAGTGATTAGGTTAAAAATTAAATGAAAAAAACAATATTTAAAGTATTTGAAAACACTTAAAAATATGTCATTTTAAACCTAATTAAAAACATATTAAATAAATCTTTTTTGGTGATTTTTTTTAATATTGTCAAAATAGGTATATTAAATAAGAAGTGTGCAAAAAATGAATAAAAAATGAGTTAATTTGATTGGTTGAATTAATGGTTGAAGTTGTGTAAAAAACCAAAGAAAATAAGTGATAAAAAGAAGGGTTTGGTCCCATAGGGACTTGAACTCGTGACCTTGAGGTCACCAACTAAAACACTTGCCAACTGAGCTGCGCGCGCAGCTTGTAATTTACACGATTTGGTTTAATTATATTTTAAAATGAATCATTTGAATTTCCTGAACAAAAAATGGCGCCAAGAACACACCCTAATTTGATTTTTGAAAATCTTTGAAACTGGATTGTTTTGATCGAGTAGATAGTCTATCTCACTCGGTTTTTCACAAGGAACATGATGGTGATCCTTAATTTCATTTATTTCCACTCTAAGGTCATCAATTTTCGCATGAACATGAAGAACCCTAGAACTGAAATTCAATGTAAAATCGTGTATGATCATGATATGATGCAATTGATTGAGGGTCAATGATCCTCATAGGTGCAGAAACAAGATGGTATATCAATATTTCATTTATGATGCATGGAGAATAGAGTTTGAAGTTCATGAACACTTACCTTAAAAACGGCACAACTGGAAATCGAATTCTTCAGTAGAGGTGTTACAGAAGTTGTTTGATGATCTGGATAGCTTCAATGGACCTTATGGAAGGTGTCTGGATGCTTGGAACCATCTGAATTCATCTGGGCATGGTCATGGTACCCGATCTGCATAAGCTTCAAGAGTGAATCGAATTTGATGATTCTGAGGTTATTGGCTATATGTGATGGATTGGATAGTTCATATGTGATATATGGATGATGTTAGAAGTGATAGTTTGGACAGAATTGAGCCTGAATGAAAATTGGCATGATAAGTCTTATGTTATGCATATTTGAGAAGTGATGTAGTGATTTTGAGTTTTGGGGTGATTTGAGGTGTGTGAATGATTCAAACACATCATGTATGATGTTTATGAGATGTTAGAATCATTACTTTGGCCAGAACTTCAAGGGTTTGGAGGTTGGGATTTCTTCCTCACTTTGAAACTTAAAACTTGCAATTCAAGAAAGAAAGAGAAAACCTATCTTTTGTGAGGTTTTGGTGTGATTTTGAATGAGGTAAGGACCTCTATTTATAGGCCAAGAGTTCTGAATACAAGGCTCTTGCAAGTTGCTTCAAAGTTTGATGATTTGGCTTAAGGGATAGAAAGGAATCTTTTACATTAAATGCATATGGTTAAAGTTACTAAACCATGGTTAAATTCCAAGCTTCCTATCCTCTTCCATTCTGATCTTCAAATCAGAAAATATCATTCAATTATTGCTTCTATGCATCATTACTTGGTCCATTTGGCAATTTGGTTCATAACTTTGGCAAAATGACTTGAAATTTCAAGTGAAAAGTTCACTAATGGCAAAATTCAAAACCATAGCTACACTCCATATTTTTTTATGCTCTTGGACATTTTGGAAAGCTCATATTACACACTTCAAAACCCTAGTTGAAAGTTTCTTCAAGACCTTTAAGGAAATGGGTGAAAAAGATCCATGAAGTTTGAAGAAAATGAGATTTCAAGTGAAGTTTTCAAAAAGTACCAACTTTGAAGCACCATATCTCTTAAATGGTTGATCTTATGGAAAAATTTTATATGTGTCAAAGTTGTTTATTGGATCAAAATCTACAACTTTCATGTTGGAAGTTTTTTTCAGTTTGTAGGTGAAATTTTGAGAAATTCCCTTCCAAAGTTTGGAAAAAACCATGAAAAACACTTAGAAATTTTTCTAAGTATGAAAAGTCAAACTTTTGACTTTTTGATTCTTGATTGATTTTCTTGATTTTTTTTGATCAAATGACTTCATATATCACATATTGATGATTTAAAACTTCAAAAGTCATGGTTGACCAAAATTCCCCAAAAGTCAATGGTGATCTTGTACAGTTGACTTTTTCTGACGAATCGCGTTTCTGGAGATTTCAAGTGAACCAAGACATCCTCATCAAAGTAATGGTATGAAAGGATAATATTGAGGCATTAGAGGATATTGAACCATAGTTTGAGTTGTGGCCCCATGTCCTGATTAAAAAGTCAGTTGTTCAGATGAATTAGGTCAAAAACCCTAATTGTCGACCAGATGAAATTGATGACTGTAGATCTTGAATTGAGATGTAATTTCCATTGGATGTTGTCATAGGGATTATTTGAAGATGATTGAAACCTTTGATTGACTTCCTGGGGATTTTTAGGGTTTCCCAAATGTGATCCCTGATTTCAGTCCCTGATAGTTCAAAACCCTGATCTGAGGATTTGTCTGATCAATCTTTGTGTAGGAGATGTCTTGAGCCAATGGATTAGGTCAAAATGATGCACTTGGGGTCTTGAGGTCATGTCCCAAGCCATTAGGTCAACTTCTGAGCAAAAGTCAGGAGTGTGCTGCCTTCAGTCAAAACCCTAATTCAGTCGATTCAAAGCTGTTGAGTTTGTTGAAGTGAATCTCTGAGGACCAAATGTTGATTATTGATGAAGATAGTTCTTTTGATATGGAGGGAGAACAAAACCCTAATTGGTTGTTACTTGTACTGATGAGTGATTTCTTGATTAAACCCTGCTGAGTCACAAGTAGCAAACACAAGCTATGCAATTTGTTAGAGATGCAAATGATGTATATGCAGATGATATGAGGTGGTATCTTAGGTCAAAAATTGGGGTATGACACTAAGTTCGGGGGGTAATTTATGCAAAGGGAAGGTGTAAGGCACCCTTTGCATCCATGGTTTTCCATGGGCTCTTAATTGCTTTGCTTGCTCGTTTTCAGAAAATGTAGATGAAAGTGGAAAAATGGACTTTAGCTCGTAAATGAGCGTAGCCAGCTTTTGAAGAATTTTGAGAAAGAATATAGAAAATAGAGCATGGCAAGGCAATTAGGGGCAATTACCTTAAACTCAGATGATAGGTCTCTTTTTAGCCTTTCAGAATGAAAGGGTCTATCCTTGCCATAAGAGGGCAGGAAGCCTTTCGTTTGGAGGTAGAAGGGTCATCGAAATATCCTTCGCCATGAGACTGACCCATGCCATAGAGAGGCAGGTAGTCTAAGGGGAAGGACCAGAATAGCCTTTCGTAGGCAACCAGAAGATACCTCAGCCTTTTCCGTAGGCAACTTCCGAGGGTCGAGGTCATGTTAGTGTATCGAAGGCAGCATCATTAGGGACCATGACCTTTAATCGAGGCAACATGGCTGAGGTATCCTCGTATTCGAGGGACTGGCTATTCTGCAAAAATACAAGGCAACAAGGCAACAGGCAACAAGGCAACAGAGAGGTTACCCCAAAAGTGTGCGTGGGTGCAACAATCACGTGGTTAATTCGATTAAATTATCTTGTAATTAATGAGGCTAATTCAATTCAAGGTCGCACTCCCTAAATTACTAACCACGCAGTATAATATAAAGCAATAATAATAGCAATATGGGGAAGGGGACAATGAAACCAGCGGATCCCTTAATAGGGTTTGGCATAAGTAATAATTAAACAAGAAATATCAGGGTTTAGGGTTACCGATACTCATAACTTTGGCAATTGACAAACCCTGAAGATTGGAAAAGAAAGAATAAACAAAGAAAGGGTGAGGGCATTATCAGTTCGGAGGCAAATACGACTAACCCAAATCACAAATAAAAAGGCAAATGAAATTAAAATCAATAGATAAAGACTCAGCTTTGAATTTGATCTGATAGGGTTTGTAGTCGGAAGCAAAATCCTGTTGCTAACCCTGAAAAGGTTTGACAAAGGCAAAGGAAAGAAAGTGAGTGTAGAAAGAGTCCATTGACTTTTGAAGATAAAACCATAATTTTAAATCAAAGAGGCAAAATAACAAATATTTAAATAAGTATAGAGTCAGGACTTAGCTTTGGTTCGTTGAAGGCGCGTAGTCGGAGGATCTTGGTTAACCCTGACAATTAGGCAGGAAGAAGAGAAATCTTAGTGCATTCACTGATCTACAACCCTTGAAGGTGCATGATGGACTAGCACTTCAGCCCCCTTTGGATTTTCGTTAGGGAGATGAATTTGCGAATATCCACGAGAGTAGTTTAAACGGCTCGAATGTAACTCGCAATGAACAAGAAGATATGAGTAAAAAAATGAACAAATACAATTGCAGAGAAATCTAACAATTAAATTACAAGAAGTAAAATTAAACATTTTGTTTTTGTTTTTATGAGAGATAACAATCTAATTCTAAGATAGGAAAAATATGTTTATTAATTTGACTATATAAAAAACTAATTCTAACATATTTACCATAAAATATATTATTTGTTTTATATCATGAAAGTTGTATCAATAAAAAAACGTAAACTAAACTAATTATAAGTTTAATTAATTATGATAAAAAAACTAAACAAAAAAAGTCTAAGGTGGGGCGGTGCATCTTCATGTGCTCAGGGAGTACATTTTGACTTTTCAACTCAAACTTTTACTCCAATGAATAATCGACACATGGTATGATTTTAAGAGGAAAAACAAAAAATTAAAGAATTAAATTAGATTAAAACAACACACATATATCAGGGATTAAAAAACACAAGAGTCCAATTTCCTCTTCTTTTTCTTCACGTTTTTTCTTGTCTCTAAGATCTCTCACCAAACACCACATGACAACATTTTAACACAAAATCAATAACAACAACAACAACAAAAAAGACATGGAACTTCAAGCACAACCAAGACAAACATGGAGATTACCAAATCGAAACCGCAAATGTCATGAAAGAAATGATTACCGGTTTCGTTGTTGATTGCGTCACTGTAAAGCTGATTTGCTGAATTAAGTTGCGTGTTCGAGCTGCGTTGCTGTGAAGGAACGCCGTTTGAAGGAGAAGCGGCGGCTGTTTGTTGATAGCCGCGCGGTTGTTGGCGGCGAGATCCAGGGCGGTCGGAATGGGGACGCGGTTGCCATGGGGCAACTTGCGAACTTTGGATCTACTGCGAATCGGGGTGATGATGTTGATCGATGTACTGATTTGGATCGGTGAAGCTCTGTGAGAGTGTCGGCAAAGACGAAAACGCGTTTCGATCTTGTTTCAATTTCGTAATCTCCTCCTCTTATCTGCAAAAGTATCAAAATAATTGTATGAGTTATATTTTGTGATTTTGTTACAGTGTGAGCAAATTGGAATTTGGTTCATGATAATTTTCGCGTGATAAGTTGCGCTGGCTTCGAGGGCTCATGCGATTGGTGTTTGATTCTTCTTCTTCCTTTTTTGTGTTGATCGGTGTTGCGTTTGAGTCGTTGATGGAGATCCTATGATGGCTACGCACGTTGTGATTCACGGCAACCGTTCGAGTCTCGTCGGAGGGATGCACAACGATGCTGCTGCGATTTGCAGGTGGATACACCAATGATACCGGAGGTGCGTTTTGCTCTGCTTCGGTGATAGTACTGCTGAAGACACGATTCAGCTTTGAACGATGAACAGAGATCGTTGTTATGCGTTCGCGGAAGCGACTGGGATTGTGGTCCCGATCGGTTCCTTTATCAACCTGTGAGCAAAACAGACCGAAGAAAAACAATACTGGCATATGGAAAACATTAGTGTAATCAATTCATAGAATAACTCATGTATTGTTTGTGATGATTAGAGAAAAACCAATGAATAGGAATTGGAAAATTGTTAATGGTGTGGGAGAAATCGTGAGGAAAATTTCTACATGAAAGAAAAATTAGGATTAGTGAAATTGTTCGTTTTTTTCTGAAATCAGGGTTTTGTTCCTATTTATAATATACAAAATTAGGTTAAATTTAATGGACCAAAATTAATTAAAAATAACTAAAAGCCCAAATAAAAGGAATTATTTTAATTGAGTTTTTATGATTATATTTAACCAATTAAAAAACTAACCTAAAATGTAAAAAAGGTGTAGAATTTAAAATCTTTCTATTTTTTATGGAAAAAGTGAAAAAGCTATAAAAATTAATTGCAAAATAAAAACAATTTTTTGTGATTTTAAGAAAAAATAATAATTTAAAATGGAAATTAAGTTAGTAACAAATAAAATAAAAAATTGTTAGTAATGGGACTCGAGCACGGGACCTCGCGCTATTGTACCATTCACGCTCAAATTCTTACCAACTGTGCCAATTTATTTATTCGAAATAAATGACGTTTGTAAATATATGAGGGCAAATTTTGGGGTATGACAGCTGCCCCTGTTCAATTATCTTAGACCTGAAGATGTAGAGTGGTTTGTGTGCCAGTCGGTATCTGAAGGTGGAAGATGATTGAACACTAGAATACCAAGAAATTTGCCCTAGCTGATTTAGGGACTTTCTTCGGAGATGGGCTTAAAGATGCCATCTGACTTGATAAGCTTGAGAGTTAGAATGTGTCATATGTTAGACTGTTTGCATCCGCAGATGTCTGGAAAACCGTGCGTTAGGTTGATGAATAAATCGTGCGTTAGACTATTCTCAATTGCATCCTCAGATGTCTGGAAAACCGTGCGTCAGGTTGATGGATAAGTCGTGCGTTAGACTACCCAATTTGCATCCGTAGATGTCTGGAAGACCGTGCGTTAGGTCGAAGAATAAATCGTGCGTTAGACTATTCTCAATTGCATCCTCAGATGTCTGGAAAACCGTGCGTCAGGTTGATGGATAAGTCGTGCGTTAGACTACCCAATTTGCATCCGTAGATGTCTGGAAGACCGTGCGTTAGGTCGAAGAATAAATCGTGCGTTAGACTATTCTCAATTGCATCCTCAGATGTCTGGAAAACCGTGCGTTAGGTTGATGGATAAGTCGTGCGTTAGACTACCCAATTTGCATCCGTAGATGTCTGGAAGACCGTGCGTTAGGTCGAAGAATAAATCGTGCGTTAGACTATTCTCAATTGCATCCTCAGATGTCTGGAAAACCGTGCGTTAGGTTGATGGATACGTCGTGCGTTAGACTACCCAATTTGCATCCGTAGATGTCTGGAAGGCCGTGCGTTAGGCTTTGCTTTGAATAAGATTCGAACTTTTGTAATGTACCTGTCAGATAATATTCACTTGGTAACAATGTCAATTTTATGCAATGTTTATGATGTATGTAATGAGTGAGATGGAATTCTCAAAAATAAATGGGGCGCTTTGTATGTTATGTATGAATTATAAATGCATGCAAGGTATGAATATGCATGTGATGTATATGATGTATGGATATGATTTATTTTGCTCGAAGCATCTTGATTGAGAAGATAAATCTCTGTGTCATTGTGAGTTTGATGTTTTGATCTTTTCTTGGAGATGCTCAGCTGGGGATTTATGGTTTCCGCTTGGGGATGATCAGTAACCTGATGTACCCTGACTGGGGATGAAAGATATTAGTAAGCCATGTTGGAGAAGAGCAAAGTGTTGGAGAAATGGTAGTGTTGAAGATGTAAACTCTGTTGGGGAGGTATCTTCTTAGTGATTACTCTGTGGGGATGTGATTTTGTGAAACCGGCTTTATGGATGTTTTGAAAGTTGCCCCAGTATTATAGTAACTACCATTCTTGGACTTGTATTGATTGGAACACAACGATGAGTATTGATCGAAGCGTTGAACATGCTTTGCATAGTTTTGCCCCAGTTATTAGGGAAATTGAAGAAATTCGCCTCGCGAGGACTTCATGAGATGTGTACTATGGGCGACATGCCCCTATAAACTTAGGACGGTGCTCCTGAATATTTTTGCTTTTGAGAGATTCTCGGAATCTTGACTTGATTGCCCCAGATTGATTGGGAAATAGTTTGAAACCTACTTGGGATGTATGCCTTTCGATCGTTTGGTATTTGAGAGATTCTTTGAATCTTGACCTGATTGTCCCAGATTGATTGGGCAAAGCGTGTCATGCCCCTTGTATACGTAGGAGACATTGCTTCTCGGAGTAATCTTGTCTGTCAGGATAACTTTCAGTCATTAGTTGTACCCTGTGCAAGTTCTTTCTGATGCTAACATTTGAAATTATGTAGCAAAATATGTTTAATAATGAATTCATGAGATGCAATGCATACGTTTGTCTTGAGTTTTTGAAAAACATTTAAAACAGGAGATGTGAAAAGCGTAATATTTATAAAAACATGATATTTGTAACAGCGTGATGTTTGTAAAAATGAAATATCAACTCATCATTTTTGGTAAACCTTAAGGAGTCATGATACCTTTTTAGTGACAGTATACTTTCGAACTAACCATGCTTCAGTTAGGACTTTCAAGGGTTGTAACGTGGCTTGGTTCGCGGTTTAAGAAACAAAGGATAAAGGCTCAAAGTTTATTTGTACCCACCCCTCTTCGTGATGATCTTCGGTCCTAAGCTCAGTTAATTCAACTTATGCCTTCAGGTTCCAAGAGACTTTTGGATTTGCACCTTTGATAATGACGATGGTTCACCAGCAAAGAGAACTTTTGAGATGGCAATCACTTCTTCATTTTGGTAGTCGCAACATTGTGTTGTTCAGGAATTTATTGACTTCTCTTTTTTCATCCTTTTGATATCCCTACTTTTGCCTGAACTGTCTATTTTGAGCTTACAGTCAGCGGGATGCCTTGTTTTTTGCCTAAGTCTTCTTTTTTGATTTTTGACTTAGCAGGCTTTTCTTTGTATATATGTTTTTTCATCATTTTTGTTTTTGAAAGATATTGACTGCCTTGCTTAATGATTGATGAACCATTGTTGGCTTTTGATTGACATCTCCAACACTTCTTTGATGTGTGCGGATGAACGCTTGTGATTGAAACCTTTGTTAAAAGGTGTACTGAATGATTCTCTTAAAATAGAATGCACAGCCAAATTAACTGAGAACTACCCTGCCCCAGGTTACGATCAAGGGTTTTAATTAAGAAAGAAACTTCTACTTCTTAGGCTCAAAGGGGTTGACAAGGGATTAACATCCTTATATCTCCACTGTTTAGGAATTGAAACAATGCCTGTACATCGTCAGCATAGTCCACTCAACAACATACTGTATGAGGTTGCGGTATCGTTTTCGTCATCCTCCCTCAAAAGGTATGCAACTTTAGCATGAGTTGAATATCACACAATGTATGCAAAGTAGAGACATAATTTAAAATGAGTGATAGCGAAATGATTAATTCAAGACAAACATATGCAATGCACTGATGATGATTATTAAAATATATAATGTCTATCATAATTCGAATGTTTAAACAAACAGAATAGAAATTGCAAATGAAAGTAAAGCTAATGATCTTAAAAAGTTCATCCTTCTAAACGTTAATCAATCTTGTCGTGATTAGGCATAGGAGTAGTGATCACCACAGGAGTCTTGGGACGATAGAATTCCAATTCACCAGCATCGATCATGTCTTGAATCTTGTTCTTCAATGGCCAACAATCATTTTTATCATGTCCAGGACTATTGGAATGATAGGCGCACCTCGCATTGGGTTTATAGCTAGGAGCGGAGGTGTTGGGCTTCGCAGGAGGATCCCTCACTGTAATCAGGTTTGCTTTCAACAAATGTTGTAACACCTGAGCTAGTGACATGTTGATCTTTGTGAAGTGACGCTTAGGTGCATCTGACTTGCGTCTTTGTTGTGGAACCGGTGTAGTGATCAGAATTGTCCCCACAGATTGGTTGGGTTCATTGTGACCTATCCGATTGTACCCAGCATTAGCCATATGAGGTTCCTCAGGTGAGTTGAAGTCAATGATCTTGTCATTAATGAGGTCTTGGATCTTGTGTTTCAACGGTCCACAATCCTCTGTATCATGACCAGGACTATTTGAATGATAAGCACATCTCGCATGATACTTATACCCAGGAGCGGGGTTAGTAGGAAGTGAATATGGAGGCAATAGAGTTATCAAGTTCTGATTGAGCAGTTGTTGCAGAGCTTGAGATAACGACATGGGTAACGGGGTGAATGCACGCTTAGGTTTGGACTTCCATTTATCTTGCACACCTTGCTCCCTTTGTTGGTCTTTCTCCTTCTCGGACAGAAGTGCCTTTAATTCTTCTTGAACCTTGGCCAAGTGAAAGATTATTTTCTGGAACTGGTTGTTCTGAGCCTGAAGATTTTTGACTGATTTCTCGAGATTCATGATGCTGAAATAAACAGCGAGGAGGTGAGGAACCTGTGGTAGAAACCTGTGATGTGATGTTATGAATGCAGGTGCAATGTTTTTCAAGGATCTTTAGGAATTTATATAGCAACATTAGAAAGTGATTTGGTCGCGTTTTTGTTTGAAGAAATCTGATTTTTGTCTTCGAACGTCTTTCTTTGAGAATCAAGCTCACCATATCGAGTGGGTCATCGCCTCTGATTCGGGATACTTCTGAATTTGAAAGCTCATGGCTAGAGGAAAATAAATCCTCTTGCCCCTTGATTAGGTACTGTGTCTTTGAATTGAAAGGTATGCGGCTAGAGAAAAATAAATCCTCTTGCCCCTTGATTAAGAAATCAACCTTTGATAAGGGCACTTGAAATTGTGCGCCCTAAATTCCTAAGATCCTTGAAAGGGTTAGTTAAATCATGTTATGCTTATGATGTCATGATGTCATAATGTTATGTGAATGCAGTTCATTAGGCATAGTGTGGGGTAGTAAGGACAAACAAGTCCTTTTAACAAAACCTGCAAGGAAACGAAGGTTAGTAGCAAACACCAACAAGTCACGCAAGTCACACAAGTCACACAATTTTGCCTTATGGTTAGGCTTGCATGAAGTTCATAGGTATATACCCTTCTTCCTTTTGTTTAGTTGGTTCAACCTGTCCTAAAAAAGTAACCAGGTTCTATGGTGCTCATATCCCTGATCTTTCTCGTGGGCATTGTCTCAACATAGCACTCAATCGGCCAGCCAAAAGCATCCCTTGAGTCCAATCTCAATGAGTGTAGCATCGAGTATCAACCGGCTTCAGTCAGGAATCTAAAGCCAGCTATCTCGCTACTTCCTATAGGCCAAAGTCGAGTTCAACTAAGGTTCTAAGGGCGAATTAGTGCTTGTGACACCACGCGGTAGCCAAATGTCTCCTCGATCATATTCAAGGGCCATCAGGACAAACCAAAGCGTCGCACTAACGGTGGCCACCAGTTCAACCATAACGATACATGTCGTACAGCCTCCCTGGTCTCATGCCACATACCTAAGGTACACTAGATCCGGGTGTAGGACCTTTCACACAGCAGAATTCCCAAAACAGCCTTGAAAATTAAAACAAGCAAAACAAACAATAGAAAACAAATTAAAGTGAATCCTAAACTTTTAAGGTAACCCCTCTTTTATCGAATTTTATCCCCAGCAGAGTCGCCAGTTCTGTAATACAGTGAACTGACTTTTATTTATCGAAATGTCGCGGTTAAGCATGAGTCGCCACCGACTTTTATTTTATCCAAACAAATTCAGAAAGGCTAAAAGAAACAGAAAAAAACCTTTTAAAGAAATCTAAGTTCGGGGGGTAATTTATGCAAAGGGAAGGTATAAGGCACCCTTTGCATCCATGGTTTTCCATAGGCTCTTAATTGCTTTGCTTGCTCGTTTTCAGAAAATGTAGATGAAAGTGGAAAAATGGACTTTAGCTCGTAAATGAGCGTAGCCAGCTTTTGAAGAATTTTGAGAAAGAATATAGAAAATAGAGCATGGCAAGGCAATTAGGGGCAATTACCTTAAACTCAGATGATAGGTCTCTTTTTAGCCTTTCAGAATGAAAGGGTCTATCCTTGCCATAAGAGGGCAGGAAGCCTTTCGTTTGGAGGTAGAAGGGTCATCGAAATATCCTTCGCCATGAGACTGACCCATGCCATAGAGAGGCAGGTAGTCTAAGGGGAAGGACCAGAATAGCCTTTCGTAGGCAACCAGAAGATACCTCAGCCTTTTCCGTAGGCAACTTCCGAGGGTCGAGGTCATGTTAGTGTATCGAAGGCAGCATCATTAGGGACCATGACCTTTAATCGAGGCAACATGGCTGAGGTATCCTCGTATTCGAGGGACTGGCTATTCTGCAAAAATACAAGGCAACAAGGCAACAGGCAACAAGGCAACAGAGAGGTTACCCCAAAAGTGTGCGTGGGTGCAACAATCATGTGGTTAATTCGATTAAATTTTCTTGTAATTAATGAGGCTAATTCAATTCAAGGTCGCACTCCCTAAATTACTAACCACGCAGTATAATATAAAGCAATAATAATAGCAATATGGGGAAGGGGACAATGAAACCAGCGGATCCCTTAATAGGGTTTGGCATAAGTAATAATTAAACAAGAAATATCAGGGTTTAGGGTTACCGATACTCATAGCTTTGGCAATTGACAAACCCTGAAGATTGGAAAAGAAAGAATAAACAAAGAAAGGGTGAGGGCATTATCAGTTCGGAGGCAAATACGACTAACCCAAATCACAAATAAAAAGGCAAATGAAATTAAAATCAATAGATAAAGACTCAGCTTTGAATTTGATCTGATAGGGTTTGTAGTCGGAAGCAAAATCCTGTTGCTAACCCTGAAAAGGTTTGACAAAGGCAAAGGAAAGAAAGTGAGTGTAGAAAGAGTCCATTGACTTTTGAAGATAAAACCATAATTTTAAATCAAAGAGGCAAAATAACAAATATTTAAATAAGTATAGAGTCAGGACTTAGCTTTGGTTCGTTGAAGGCGCGTAGTCGGAGGATCTTGGTTAACCCTGACAATTAGGCAGGAAGAAGAGAAATCTTAGTGCATTCACTGATCTACAACCCTTGAAGGTGCATGATGGACTAGCACTTCAGCCCCCTTTGGATTTTCGTTAGGGAGATGAATTTGCGAATATCCACGAGAGTAGTTTAAACGGCTCGAATGTAACTCGCAATGAACAAGAAGATATGAGTAAAAAAATGAACAAATACAATTGCAGAGAAATCTAACAATTAAATTACAAGAAGTAAAATTAAACATTTTGTTTTTGTTTTTATGAGAGATAACAATCTAATTCTAAGATAGGAAAAATATGTTTATTAATTTGACTATATAAAAAACTAATTCTAACATATTTACCATAAAATATATTATTTGTTTTATATCATGAAAGTTGTATCAATAAAAAAACGTAAACTAAACTAATTATAAGTTTAATTAATTATGATAAAAAAACTAAACAAAAAAAGTCTAAGGTGGGGCGGTGCATCTTCATGTGCTCAGGGAGTACATTTTGACTTTTCAACTCAAACTTTTACTCCAATGAATAATCGACACATGGTATGATTTTAAGAGGAAAAACAAAAAATTAAAGAATTAAATTAGATTAAAACAACACACATATATCAGGGATTAAAAAACACAAGAGTCCAATTTCCTCTTCTTTTTCTTCACGTTTTTTCTTGTCTCTAAGATCTCTCACCAAACACCACATGACAACATTTTAACACAAAATCAATAACAACAACAAAAAAAAAAGACATGGAACTTCAAGCACAACCAAGACAAACATGGAGATTACCAAATCGAAACCGCAAATGTCATGAAAGAAATGATTACCGGTTTCGTTGTTGATTGCGTCACTGTAAAGCTGATTTGCTGAATTAAGTTGCGTGTTCGAGCTGCGTTGCTGTGAAGGAACGCCGTTTGAAGGAGAAGCGGCGGCTGTTTGTTGATAGCCGCGCGGTTGTTGGCGGCGAGATCCAGGGCGGTCGGAATGGGGACGCGGTTGCCATGGGGCAACTTGCGAACTTTGGATCTACTGCGAATCGGGGTGATGATGTTGATCGATGTACTGATTTGGATCGGTGAAGCTCTGTGAGAGTGTCGGCAAAGACGAAAACGCGTTTCGATCTTGTTTCAATTTCGTAATCTCCTCCTCTTATCTGCAAAAGTATCAAAATAATTGTATGAGTTATATTTTGTGATTTTGTTACAGTGTGAGCAAATTGGAATTTGGTTCATGATAATTTTCGCGTGATAAGTTGCGCTGGCTTCGAGGGCTCATGCGATTGGTGTTTGATTCTTCTTCTTCCTTTTTTGTGTTGATCGGTGTTGCGTTTGAGTCGTTGATGGAGATCCTATGATGGCTACGCACGTTGTGATTCACGGCAACCGTTCGAGTCTCGTCGGAGGGATGCACAACGATGCTGCTGCGATTTGCAGGTGGATACACCAATGATACCGGAGGTGCGTTTTGCTCTGCTTTGGTGATAGTACTGCTGAAGACACGATTCAGCTTTGAACGATGAACAGAGATCGTTGTTATGCGTTCGCGGAAGCGACTGGGATTGTGGTCCCGATCGGTTCCTTTATCAACCTGTGAGCAAAACAGACCGAAGAAAAACAATACTGGCATATGGAAAACATTAGTGTAATCAATTCATAGAATAACTCATGTATTGTTTGTGATGATTAGAGAAAAACCAATGAATAGGAATTGGAAAATTGTTAATGGTGTGGGAGAAATCGTGAGGAAAATTTCTACATGAAAGAAAAATTAGGATTAGTGAAATTGTTCGTTTTTTTCTGAAATCAGGGTTTTGTTCCTATTTATAATATACAAAATTAGGTTAAATTTAATGGACCAAAATTAATTAAAAATAACTAAAAGCCCAAATAAAAGGAATTATTTTAATTGAGTTTTTATGATTATATTTAACCAATTAAAAAACTAACCTAAAATGTAAAAAAGGTGTAGAATTTAAAATCTTTCTATTTTTTATGGAAAAAGTGAAAAAGCTATAAAAATTAATTGCAAAATAAAAACAATTTTTTGTGATTTTAAGAAAAAAAAATAATTTAAAACGGAAATTAAGTTAGTAACAAATAAAATAAAAAATTGTTAGTAATGGGACTCGAGCACGGGACCTCGCGCTATTGTACCATTCACGTTCAAATTCTTACCAACTGTGCCAATTTATTTATTCGAAATAAATGACGTTTGTAAATATATGAGGGCAAATTTTGGGGTATGACAAGTGGTATGGCGCTACGTTTCTTTGGTGCGTTAGTCCCCTAGTAGTAACCAAGATTTGTTCATCACGTTAGTCCCTTGGCAGTGATCTCTTTCAAATTATCTCGATGATTAATATCACGTTAGTCCCCTGGCAGTGATATAAAGCTACGTCTCTTTGCAAATATGGATTTATTTTCCCTAATCACAAGATTTTTCAAACAGTTCTTCAATTGGGTTTATCATGTTAGTCCCTTGGCAGTGATCTCCTTCAAAATCATCCTGCTGATCAATATCACGTTAGTCTCCTGGCAGTGATATAAAGCTACGTCTCCTTGCAAATAGGGATTTATTTTCCCTAATTCCCAAGCAGTTCTTCAAATTGGGTTTATCACGTTAGTCCCTCGGCAGTGATCTTCTCCAAAATTTCATCAACAAACAAGGTTCTATTTTTCTTTTCCAAAGTTACTAACATACTTCAACTAACACAGCTAAAAATCCTGCATCATTCAATTACATACCTCATTCATTCACAACGCATATGCATACACTGCTCTCATTTATTTTAAGAAGCTCACTACATCATACATCGCATGCATCATAACATTGCATAAAATTCAGGTTGTCCTTTTAGGCCGTGCTACAATCGAAGCACAGGGGTTCCCTTCGAAAGCATATGTTTCACACTCTAAAAAAAGAGGGACGTTTATCTTGGTGGCATCTGTAAGCCCATCTCCCACAGAACTTCTTCCCAACAAATGCAAATTTTAGGGCATTCCCAGTGTTCAATCATCTTCTACCTTTAGATCACGATAGGAAGACGTGCCTATCTACCTCTTCAGGTTTAAGAAGATTGAACAGGGGCAGCTGTCATACCCCAAAATTTACCCTATTGTTTTACGTCTGGTTAAAATTAATTCCATAAGGATATACCAAAAACAATAGGAGCCATGGGGTTTAACATCTCTATTGTTAAACCCATTCTCTTATAAAATTGGTTAGAATTAAAATAAAGGTGTGTTTAATAGATACTAGGGCCCAAACATTTGGCCCACATATTTTATTTTAATTCTCACAACCTATTTTAAATATAAATGGTTATTATTATTGACTAAGGGGTGCACACAAAGGAAAAGGGGTGTGATTGAAATTCGTTAGGCTGAATCTTGAAATGTTTGGCCCATCTATTTTATCTTAGGGTTTTTTGTCAATTTTTACAATTTATTCAATCATCAATTAAATATTTCTAACCTATTTTTGTCATTTGGATTAAGCATTATTTATATTTTATTCAAATAATAATTATTATTTTATTATTACTAATTTATAAAAATATCAAATTGGGTTTTTGGATATGGGTTGTTTCCTCTTATGGATTTTAACCTAATTCTCTAACTCTATAAAAAGGAGTCTTGGCAACCCTGAAAGGGGGACTTCTTTCACTTTCACGTATTTTTTCACAAAATTCACACACACCCAAAAACTACGCTTTTCACACAACTACGTTTCTACGTTTTTTTTCTCTTCTCCCTTTGAGGGTTAGTCTTAGGGTTTGTCTTGAACATCCCTAATCCGCCATTGTCGATCAACTGACAAGAGCTGACAAACTCTTTCCCCTTTCAAACGTAATTTTCAAACCACTCAAACACGATTTCAAATCATTCAAACTCAATCACAAACTCAAACATTTTCGGCCGATGATTACCTATGAGGCCTCCACCAAAACAGGGTTTTTGGCCATTGTTATCTAGATCTAACAATGGCCTATTTTCACTATACATGGCTTTTGGCCTTCTGTTCCCTTAGGTTTATCTTTTTGGCCAATGATTTAATATGAGGCCCCTTTTAAAAAATCTTTGTTTTGGCCAATGATGAACATCTGAGGCTTCTGTTGAATTTTAATGTTTTTTTTTTTTATTTTTAAAGGTTTTTGGCCAATGATGCATTGAGAAGGCCGTATTTTTATATACTATACATATATTTTGGCTTAGCCATGGTCATTGTTGTCTCGATCTGACAATGACCATATCAAAACCTCTTAAGTATTTTATTAATTAAAATAAAATAAGGTTTATTTGGCTAAAGGGTTTCAACCATCTTATTGGTTGCGATGATTAGCCTATTTTCTCTAAAAATTCGTTATTATTTATAGTTGAATCTATCGATTACGAGGGATAACGATAAAAATTAAATAATTAATTCTATAAAACATATTAATTTGTTATTAGTGATAATCGAACCTATTGGTTAGAATTGGTAACAATACCTGCCCTTTCTCAAAACTGAGATTTACCCTTTTAGGCAAAGGCTAACCTTTTTTTTAAATCTATTAGTGAACAATTGTCAAATCTTTTTTTTTATAAAACCTAAACCTAAATCTATTAATAAATTTTAAGCAGGTTGCTACACGATCCAAATATAATATCATCTACATAAACTTGAACCAAAAGTATATCCTTATCTTTTCTTTTAATGAAGAGAGTAGTATCAACTTTACCCCTAAAGTATCCTTGGCTAAGTAGAAATTTGCTTAAACGTTCGTACCAAGCTCTAGGAGCTTGTTTAAGACCGTATAGAGCACGTTTCAACTTATAAACATGGGTTGGATACTTGTTATTTTCAAAACCGGGTGGTTGATCTACATACACCTCTTCATTAATGTAGCCATTTAGAAAGGCACTTTTAACATCCATTTGAAAGAGCTTAAAAGCTTTTGAACAAGCGTAAGCAAGTAAGAGACGAATAGCCTCGAGACCTGCTACGGGAGCGTACGTCTCTTGATAATCAATACCTTCCTCTTGGTTGTAGCCTTGAGCTACTAATCTAGCCTTATTTTTAGTAATAACTCCATTTTCATCAAGTTTGTTACGAAAAACCCATCTAGTACCGATTACTTGATGTGCTCCCGGATGAGGGACAAGGTCTCAAACATCGTTCCGTTTAAATTGATTTAATTCATCTTGCATGGCCATTAGCCAATGCTCATCAAGTAATGCGTCCTTAGCGTTTTTCGGCTCAACTTGTGAAACAAAAGCAAAATGATGACAAAAGTTACTTATCTTGGAGCGTGTTGTAACGCCCTTTGAGATGTCCCCTATTATGTTGTCGATTGGATGATCTTTTACGTTTGTCCAGACCTTAGGAAGTTCTTCATTGTTTGAGATGCATTCTTTTTCAACATTATCATCAGACTCATCTTTCACTTGCTTGGCATCTTCCTTTGCAACACTTTCACTTTCATCTTCCTTATCTTTGACAATGTCTTCAGTAGATGGGCCTACACTATCAAAAGATATACCTTTCTCGACACATTTTGCATAAGATTCATCAAAGGACACATGAACTGACTCTTCTACTATAAGTAACCTTTTGTTGTAAATCCTATATGCCTTACTAGATTGAGAGTAACCAAGAAATATGCCTTCGTCAGCTTTAGCATCGAATTTTCCAAGGTTATCCTTACCGTTATTTAACACAAAACATTTGCAACCGAATACATGGAGATGTGACACATTTGGTTTTCTACCTTTTAATAATTCATATGGTGTTTTGTTTAGTATAGGATGTATTAGTATCCTATTCAAAACATAACATTTTGTGCTAATAGCATCAGTCCATAAGTATTTAGGTAGACTACCCTCATTGAGCATTGTTCTTGCCAACTCCTCTACAACACGATTTTTACGTTCAACCACTCTGTTTTGTTGTGGTGTTCTAGGAGCTGAGAAGTTATGTTCAATTCAGTGTTTATCACAGTATTTTTCAAAAAGATAGTTTTCAAATTCTCCACCGTGATCGCTACGGATTGCAACTATTTTAGTCATTTTGTTTTGACATAACCTTGCAAATTGAGTAAAAGCTGGAAAAGTTTGATCCTTACTAGGTAAGAAAATTGTCCAACAAAATCTAGAGTAATCATCAACAATAACAAAACCATAGATGTTTCCACCTATGCTTTTTGTCCTTGAAGGGCCAAAAAGATCCATGTGAAGAAGTTCGAGGGGTCGTGATGTTGAAACAATATTTTTTGATTTAAAGGATATTTTTGTTTGTTTCCCCTTTTTACAAGCATCACATAGATGATCTTTTGAAAACTTTATTTTTGGCAAGCCGATTACTAAGTCTTTTGTGACAACTTTATTTAGTAAGTCAAAGTTTACGTGAGCGAGGCGTCTATGCTAAAGCCATGAGTCTTCGCCTAGGGAAATGAGACACTAGGCACTTGACGTAGATGCTTCGTCCAAATTTAGCATATATATACTGTTTACTCTTATGCCATTAAACATAATGTCTCTTTTCTTAGTATGTTCTATTGTGCAACCAGAATTTGTAAAAGTTACTTTGAAATCTTTGTCGCACTATTGACTTATACTTAAAAGGTTATGTTTAAGACCTTCTACTAGTAACACATCAGTTATAGTTGTGGTAGACGGGTTACCAAAATTTCCTTTACCACGTATAGCTTCCCGATTGTTGACATACCCCTTTTTCTTTGCGTGAAACTCAAGAGAAAGTGATATGTCTCCCGTCATGTGTCTTGAACATCCGCTATCCAGGAACCACAACCTTTCGGCAATGTTAAGACACTTTTCCTGCAAAATTAATTTAGAATTGAAGGTCCCCAACTTTCATTGGGTCCTTGGTAGTGAGTAAATAAGGTGTTGCACTTAGGCAACCATTGAAAGACGCCTTTAGGGACTAAGATTCTCCTAAACTTGCATTTTTCAATGGTATGTCCTCTTTTGCAACAATAGTGAGTTTTATCGGTTGATGTTTTTGGTGAGAACGTGTATTTACTGTAAGGAGGATTATAAGATCTCTTGAATTTGTTTGGATCAACCGCAAACGTCACTTTTGGTTGTGAGGCTTTTTCTAATTTTGATTTTAGATTCCTTACTTCTTTTTGCCAAATGTGACATGTCTCACAACAAAACCATGATGTGGGATCCTTCTCAATATTATCCTTTTGAGCATCTAACATAGATTGTTTCAAAGCTTCCATATCCTTTTCGGTCTTTTCAACTTTTGATTCAAGATGTGAGAAAATTTTCTTATTTGAGGCCAAAAGTTTAAAAGCTTTGATTGCATTTCTATGTAGTTCTTCAAAAACTAATTTTAATTCAGCATGAGATACCTTATTTACAAGTTCAGGTTTGAGATGATTTACACGCTTCTTTTTCTTGTGTTGATGCGCCATAAGACATAAGTTTGCCGATTCGTCTTCATCACTTAATGAGCCTTCACTAGATGAATCACTTTCCCATGCTATGTAGGCTCTTCCAGGCTTGTTGTGACCTTTGCTTTGATTCTTTTCTTTCTCCTTCTTAAGGTATGGACAATCCGGTTTGTAATGACCAACTTTACCACAATTGAAACAAGGACCTTTGGACTTTCCTTTGTTATTATCATCTTGTTGAATTGTTTCCTATAGTTGATCAAGCTTTTGTCGGAGTGTTTTGCTTCATTTTTCCTTATGTATTTATTGTACCTTTGCACAAACAGTCCCATTTCCTCATCATCCGAGTCTTCCTCATCACTAGTATCACTATCCTCTTGCTCTTGCTTTCAGGTCTTGGAGCTTGAAGCCTTTAGAGCTATTGACTTCTTCTCTACCTCTTTCTCCATGTTCTTATCTTTCTTTCCCCTTTTCTCATGCATGTCAAGGCATTTAAGATGTTTCTCACGTTCTTCAAGTTTACCAAAGAGAGTGGTGAGGTCTAAGGTATTTAGATCATTTGCTCCCTTTATGGCTGTAACCTTGGGTTGCCATTCCCTGTTTAAACATCTTAAAATTTTGTTAGTAGCGCTTGCAATGGAAACAGGTCTATCAAGAGAGTTTAAATGATTTTTAAGATGCACGAATCTCTTTTGCATGTTTTCGATGGATTCACCATCTTCCATATGAAAGAATTCGAATTCTTGAGTTAACGTATTGATTCTAGGTAGTTTGACATCATTTGTTCCCTCATGGGCAACTTGCAATGTGTCCCACATAGCTTTAGCGGATCTACAATGGGAAACACGATAGTAATCATCAAATCCTAGAGCTGATATTAGAATGTTTCTCGCTTTCCAATCGTATCCGTATCTATTTTCATCTTCAGCATCCCAAGTATTTTCTGGTTTAGGAACAACATCACCAGCTGCATTTGTCATGGTAATTTGAAAAGGACCATTAACAATTGCTGTCCAGATGTTCCTATCAATGGCATTGATATGCACGCACATACAATCCTTCCAATATCCATAGTTTTCACCGTTGAAAACTAGAGCTCTATTATGAGCCCCTTTAGGTCCGGAAGCCATATTTCCAATAAGTGTTTCACGTAGCACGGAATTAACCAGAGCTCTTGATGCCACTTGTTAGACGCTAGGATTTAGGTTCTAGAGCGAGGGTGAATAGTGTAACACCCGAGGCCGAAGAAGGCGAGGGGTGGTTGCACCGCATGAAACACCTGGGGCCAATTGGGGCTAGGGTGGTCGCCACATCGGAATGAGAGGGATCCTAAATCCGTGCAGGTATGGGACTGCATGGTTGAAGGAAAGCTTATAAGGATTGATAGGTACTACTTATACCAACAAGATGCATCTTCTTTTCGGTAGCTCGTTCCATAAGAACTCCACAGTTAAGCGTGCTTGACTTGGAGTAGTATTGGGATGGGTGACCTTCTGGGAAGTTTCCCGGAAAGCGTGCGAGTGAGGTCAAAGCATTCTGAAAAGACCTGTGTTGGTTTGTGGGGTTAGTCGATCATCCCGAAAGTAGTCTGGGGCATTACAAATGGTATCAGAGCCAGACCTCTCCCAGTACAATGTGGTTCGAGGACAAACCATGCGGAAGCTGGTGGGCATGTAACACCCGAGGCCGAAGAAGGCGAGGGGTGGTTGCACCGCATGAAACACCTGGGGCCAATTGGGGCTAGGGTGGTCGCCACATCGGAATGAGAGGGATCCTAAATCCGTGCAGGTATGCGACTGCATCGTTGAAGGAAAGCTTATAAGGATTGATAGGTACTACTTATACCAACAAGATGCATCTTCTTTTCGGTAGCTCGTTCCATAAGAACTCCAAATTTAAGCATGCTTGACTTGGAGTAGTATTGGGATGGGTGACCTTCTGGGAAGTTTCCCGAAAAGCGTGCGAGTGAGGTCAAAGCATGCTGAAAAGACCTGTGTTGGTTTGTGGGGTTAGTCGATCATCCCGAAAGCAGTCTGGGGCGTTACAAATAGAACCTCGGTATATTTTCGGATTTCTTTTCAAATCCAATTGCTATTCCGAACGGCTACTAGAAGTATTGTATATGATTTTAAACCACAAAATAGTTAAGATATAGCAATGAAAAGATCACTTAGAGAACCAATCAGTTAATCTAATGAAAATCGTTTAACTACTTGCTTGATTAACTTTGTTTGCAATGACTTGATATTAGTTGAAGCAATATATCAAACACTTGGTAATAATGTCCAAATTGATAATGATTCAATGTGTGGTGGCTTGTGATGTTTCGTAGAATATTATCACACAAGTTTAACACTTGAACCTTTGATCAATTTGCAATTATAACCAGAATTAAGCAAAACGTAAACGAAAAGATAAAAGCGACAAGCACACGATATTTGTTCAGGAAGTTCGTCGATCGTCCTCGCTACGACTATGTTTGCCCCCAATTCCAAACGGGAATTGGGTAATATATCATTGAGTTTGAAAATGGTTTGTAAAAAGAAGAGTCAAAGAGATAACGATAAACCAAATATACGAATCCTTTGAAACTTATTCCTCTTGATCTTGAGCCTGAGCAAGTATCTCCAAGAGCTTCACTTTGATTTCACTTTCTGCAGTACTTTGAATTTCTAGAACCCTTGTTCTTTAATCTTCACACTCAGCTGAATCTTCGATGAAGTCTCTTGATAAAAACCCCCAAGATTCACCAATCTTTGAGGACAAAATCCACGGATTTTATGCACCACAACCCCATAAATCTTCATCCACTAGGAATCTTCAATTCGTTTCCATGGACGTTATCGATCTTGATCGCAAACCTTCGACGCAAAAATGATTGTGTGTAGTTGTGTTGGAGATGAGAAGAAGAACGAAGATGAGAAGCCTTTGCGTCTCTTTCAGTTGTGAATGTTAAAAAAAAATAATTAACACAAAAGGATATATATATATACAAGGAGATGATATGTTGGTGCAGAGCAAACATCCAATTTGGCACTTTTTGAGGAAGTAGGTTGACCTACTTCATTGATTAGGTCGACCTAAATGGAGTATATTAAGCAAGATTGAAATTGTTGCCAGTTAGGTCGACCTGTGTGGAGCTTAGGTCGACATAAAATCAGTTAAAACACATTCTTGAGACTTTCTTTCAGTTTAGGTCGACCTGGTATCGTGAGTGAGTCGACCTAGCAGAGACATGTGGTTTTTGCTTCAGTTTGAGTCGACCTGATTGTGGTCTAGGTCGACCTAGCAGAGATATCCGTTTTCTACATCAGTTTGGGTCGACCTGATGATGAGCTAGGTCGACCTAACAGATGCAAAGATGGCCAAAGCTTGCTTTTCCTTGAGTCAAACACTTGTGCTTTTGTATATGTTTGCCATGAGTCAAAAACTCTCCTTGGTGAGTGTAAGCTTGTACTTACAGAATGTATGTCCTACCTTCTCGAGGCAGGATACATATCCCTATCCGAGCCTGATTCACCTTGCTGTTATCCAATTAAAGGATCTGAAAGTAAGACTCAACCAAGCAATGAAGAAGTTACCAATAGCTTTACCACCAGAAGTCATGGCTCATCAGAAGAAATTCCTCCTAACCCCGAAGAGACTTGGGATAAATTAGGAGAACTAAACGGAAAATTCTATTACATGGTGAAATACTCCGCCCCTGAAAGTTCAAAGATATCTCTTGAAGACATTGTTCCAACTGGATGGAACATTGATTACGAGTACCTCACTCAGCCAAAAGAGATATATAACCCTTGCTATTCATCATCAGAGTCTGGTGAAGTCATCATTGAGGATTATATCCCCAAGTCACCTTCCGAGGCTACTGATTTAGAGTTCACATACCCAGTCAATGCCATCTTGGGAAAAGAGCGAGACCAAAATACAGAAGAGGATGATCTCGAAAGTGTCTCTGACAATGAGTGTCTCCATTCAGAAGATTGGAAGTTTCCTCAAAAGAAAGTCCGACATACTCCACTTGGAAATGGGTATGCTCACACTACTCAGTCTGCTGAAGTAGAAGAAGATTGTCTGAGTGTTGCAAAGACAGTGGTTGGTAAATCAAGACCTACACAGGCCAACTCAAGCCTAAAGTGCAAGATTACCTAGTGCACAGTGGGGTTCGCCACTATTGGACAGCTGTTGAAGTTTCAACTGTTGTTCGCACTCCTAAGTAGGAACTTTCACCGTTATTTTATCCTCTCACCATAACCCAAGGTGAAGAGATGTTTCATAGGGCTTTGCATTTTACTATTTCTTAGGAAAATTTCCCTCTTTGCTTCGCCCAAAGCAATAGAGTTTTGTTTTATAGGGTCTTTGTTTCAAGAAATGACTGTCAATAAATAAGAATGTCAATTTGTTCCTTCGTTAGTTTTTCCCTTTTCTTTTTTTCGGAAATTGGTAATCCTAAAAAACACCCCTAAAAACATCAAAAATTATTAACTGCATACACCGAGTCTTCCCTCGATGTCTAAATAAAAATTATCACACATATGCAGATTAATCATAAAATACCCCGTCAAAACGTGCGATCGTATGACTTCTCCAAGCTTTGGGTTTCCTGTATTCGAGGCATAGGAAGAAGAAGACAAAGAAATATCAAAGGAAATTTCACGATTACTTCAACAAATGGAAGAGGCCATTCAGCCATACAATGAGCCTCTAGAGATCATTAACCTTGGTTCCGATGGAAACATCAAAGAGGTTAAGATTAGAGCTTCGCTCGATTCAGAAATCAGAGAGAGTTTGGTACAGCTACTCAAAGAATTCTCAGATGTCTTTGCTTGGTCCTATCAGGATATGCCAGGGTTGGATACCAGTATAGTGGAGCATCACTTACCATTAAAAGCAGAGTGCCCTCCGGTCAAGCAAAAATTAAGAAGAACTCATCCGGAAATGGCCATGAAAATCAAAGAGGAAGTTCAAAAGAAAATCAATGCTGGTTTCCTCGTCACTTCAGAATACCCTCAGTGGTTAGCTAACATTGTTCCCGTTCCTAAAAAAGACGGAAAAGTCCGCATGTGCATCGACTATAGAGATTTGAACAAAGTTAACCCTAAGGATGATTTTCCTTTACCACATATTGACATGTTGGTTGACAGTACAGCAAAATCCAAAGTTTTCTTATTCATGGACGGATTTTCAGGATACAACCAAATCAAAATGGCACCTGAAGACATGGTTAAAACAACTTTCATCACCCCCTGGGGCACGTTCTGCTATCGCGTTATGCCTTTTGGACTAAAGAACGCAGGGGCAACATATCAAAGAGCCATGACTACACCTTTCCACGACATGATGCATAAGGAAGTGGAAGTCTATGTGGATGACATGATTGCCAAATCAGAAAATGAGGAAGATCATATACAGGATCTGACAAAGTTATTTCAATGCTTGCGGAATTTTCAGCTTCTCCTAAACCCCAATAAGTGTACCTTTGGTGTCTACTCAGGAAAACTCCTTGGTTTCATCGTCAGCAAACGAGGAATTGAAGTAGATCCAGACAAAGACAAGGAAATTCAGGAAATGCCTTCACCCAGGACCGAGAAACAAGTTAGAGGATTTCTTGGACGTTTGAATTACATCTCGAGATTCATATATCTCATGACAGCAACTTGTGCTCCAATTTTCAAACTTCTACGAAAAAATCAGAGTAGCGTCTAGACAGACGATTGTCAGAAAGCATTCAACAACCTTAAGGAATATCTGCTCGAACCTCCCATTTTGTCTCCTCCAGTGGAAGGAAGACCTTTGATAATGTATTTAACTGTCTTAGAAGATTCCATGGGATGTGTCCTTGGACAGCAAGACGAGACAAAAAGAAAAGAGCATGCCATCTACTACCCGAGCAAGAAATTCACTGAATGTGAATCCCGCTTCTCCATACTCGAGAAAACCTGTTGTGCTTTGGCATGGTCTGCCAAGCGTCTCCGCCAGTACATGATTCGACATACTACTTGTTTGATCTCCCATATGGATCCAATCAAGTACATCTTTGGGAAACCTGCTTTAACTGGGAGAATTGCCCGTTAGTAGATGTTGTTATCAGAATATGACATTGAGTATCACGCACAAAAAGCCGTGAAAGGAAGCATCTTAGCTGAGCACCTGGCTCACCACCCACTCAATGGTCATGAATCGACTAGTTTTGACTTTCCGGACGAGGACGTCATGTACCTCAAGATGAAAGACTACGATGAGCCACTACCAGACGAAGGACCTGAGATAGGATCCCAGTGGGGCTTGATCTTTGATGGAGCTATCAATGCTTATGGACGAGGAATTGTGGAAATCATTGTTACCCCTCGAGGTACCCATATTTCATTTACTGCCAGATTAACTTTCAAGTGCACAAACAATGAGGCCGAATATGAAGCTTGCATCATGTGTCTCGAAGAAGCCGTGGATCTAAGAATCAAACACTTGGATGTATACGGAGATTCTTCTTTGGTCATCAATCAAATCAAAGGAGAATGAGAAACATGCAAACCTGGGCTAATCCCTTACAAAGACTACGCGAGAAGATTGTTACCATTCTTCATAAGGGTAGATTTTCATCACATTCCTCGTGAAGAAAATAACCTGGTTGATGCATTAGACACACTCTCTTCCATGATTAGGATAAATCATTGGAATGACATTCCTCGGATCGATGTTATGCGCCTGGATAGGCCCGCTCATGTTTTCACAGTGGAAGCAATCGTCGACAACAAACCATGGTATCACGACATCAAAAACTTTCTTCAAAAGCAAGAGTACCCTCTTGGGGCATCAAAGAAAGATAGAAAGACTTTGAGAAAGTTAGCCGGCAGATTCTTCCTGAATGAAGATGTTCTGTACAAGAGAAATTTCGACATGGTTTTGCTCAGATGCGTTGACAGAAAAGAAGCAGAAATACTCATGAGAGAAATACATGAAGGTTCCTTTGGTACTCATACCAATGGACACACCATGATAAGGAAAATACTGAGAGCATGATATTATTGGCTGACAATGGAGTCAGATTACTACCAGTATGCAAAGAGGTGTCACAAGTGCCAAATCTACGCCAATAAAATTCACGTGCCACCATCTCTTCTCAATATACTCTATTCCCCTTGGCCTTTCTCCATGTGGGGAATCGACATGATTGGAAGGATCGAGCCAAAAGCGTCCAACGGACATCGCTTTATCTTGGTAGCCATAGACTATTTCACCAAGTGGGTCGAAGCAGCTTCATATGCAAATGTCACAAGACAAGTTATCGTCATGTTTATCAAAAATCACATCATCTGCCGCTACGGCGTTCCTAGCAGGATAATCACTGACAATGGGTCAAATTTGAATAACAAAATGATGAAGGAGCTTTGTGAAGAATTTAAGATTAAACATCACAACTCATCTCCTTACAGACCAAAGATGAATGGAGCTGTAGAAGCAGCTAACAAGAACATCAAGAAAATCATTCGGAAAATGGTCATCACATACAAAGATTGGCACGAAATGCTCCCGTTTTCTCTTCACGGTTACTATACATCTGTACGTACTTCGACTGGAGCAACTCCTTTATCCCTTGTATATGGCATGGGGGCAGTCCTACCCATAGAGGTTGAGATCCCATCAATGAGAGTCTTGATGGAGGCAAAATTAACAGAAGCCGAGTGGTGTCAAAGAAGATTCGATGAATTGAACTTAATCGAAGAAAAGCGCATGACGGCTTTATGCCACGGATAACTATATCAACAAAGAATGAAGAAAGCTTTCGACAAAAAGGTTCGACCTCACACAATCAAAGAAGGCGACCTTGTACTAAAAAAGATTCAATCTTTTCTCACAGATTCGAGCAGGAAATGGACTCCCAATTATGACGGCCCATACGTGGTCAAGAGAGCATTCTCAGGAGGAGCCTTAATACTCCCGACTATGGATGGAGAAGAATTCACTCGTCCGGTGAACGTTGACGTAGTCAAGAAATACTTCGCCTAAATAATTAAAAGAATAGCTCGCTAAGTTGAGAACTCGCAAAGAGCGACTTAGGCAAAAAAAAGCGTCTCGGTGAATCGAAAACCCGGAAGGGCGATTCATGCAAAAGTTAGAGACATATAAAAAAATATAATCAATCCCGGTAGACTTAAAACCCGAAAGGGGAAGTTTACACAAAAGTTAGGGATATATGGCAAGTAACTGTGTTCAGGACAAACTTGATCATTCGAAATCCATAGTAGAGTATTCATCATCAGTAGGTCATCTTCTACGAAGCACGCATGCAGCGCAATTTAGAGTGGAAGGGAAAAATAACGGTCGTCACGTTTCATCGTAGCCCTTTTCCTGAAAATTACCAATTTCCAACTTTGTAAATACTCCATGGGATCAAGCGTTTGGCTGATTACCATTCCATAAATAATAATTCGAGCCTTGTGCCTTTTCTTTGCAATCAAGTCCTATTCAGTTCCTTAAAATGAATTTTAAGTTTAAACAGTCATTTTTTGCTTGAAACAAATGTTTTCATAAAATGAAATGAATTTACTTGCAAAAATAAAGGTGAAATTTCTTTCTAAGGTTTACATACAATAGGAAGAATGCAAACAGTTGCTCCAAGAACGGTTGAGACTCCGGGAACCCAGATTTCCCCATGAGGTCGCTTTGCGAACGTATCCCGATGACGGATCTCCATTTAAATTCATTTCACTCACCTCTAACAGCGGGAAACCGGTAACCTGGTGTCCCTAACAGAGCGCATCTTTCAAGAAGAAGACATTTTCTGATCATCACAAGACTCAGGTTGTATCCCAGGATACATCCACGATAATTCTATTCACATTCACTTTACATTTTTTTAAATCATCATAATGATCATGCATATCACACATCATAATTGCACAGTTAGCATAGCCTAGTTAAGCTTTAATCATGTTGATGCCCGAGCCGCTGAGGCATATACTCGAGCTTCCCCTACAAGTCGTGAAAGAACTTTCTTCTTCATGATGACGATTGATACGCAAGGATCTCCTCAAGCAGGTTAACAAATGGTGGTCTTCCAAAGAGATATAGGTTGTCTATTTTGAGAAATCCCCAACGAGACAACAAATACGAGCGGAGTTTTTCTCCAAAGGATTCTGATTCCCCGGCAGAACTAACGAATGACAAGTTCTCTTCCTGGAAGATGTTGTAACAAATCCCTAGCGGAGTTAGTAAATGACAGTCTTCATCAAAAAGATAGTTTAGATTCCTCAGCATAAGTCGATGAACGAAAGTTTTCATCTCAGAAAACGATTTGTTCCCACCCCAGCGGATCTACCAAAGACGGTCCTCCTTCAGAAGACAGTTCATCCACTTTCAAACAAAGTCATTAGCCCCTCAAAAGGATGCAAGATCGTATGGTATTCCTTCGAAGATGCCGAGTTGAAAGAAGGCATGATGAAGTTTCTTAATAACCACCAAAAGATAATCTCTCCGACAAAGCACTAATGAGAGATTTGAACCTTTGGAAATGAGGGGAGGTTGTTTACATCATTATAACTGGGACCAGTTCCGTGATACAAACATCCGGATCGAGGGGAGGTTATCACAACTGAGACCAGTTTCGAGATACGAACATCCAAAATGAGGGGAGGTTGTTTACATCATTATAACTGAGACCAGTTCCGCGATATAGACATCCGGATCGAGGGGAGGTTATCACAACTGAGACCAGTTTCGAGATACGAACATCCGAAATGAGGGGAGGTTGTTTACATCATTATAACTGAGACCAGTTCCGTGATACAGACATCCGTATCGAGGGGAGGTTATCACAACTAAGACCAGTTTCGAGATACGGACATCCGAAACGAGGGGAGGTTGTTTACATCATTATAACTGAGACCAGTTCCGTGATACAGACATCCGGATAAAGGGGAGGTTATCACAACTGAGACCAATTTCGAGATACGGACATCCGAAACAAGGGGAGGTTGTTTACATCATTATAACTCAGACCATTTCCGCGATACACACATCTGGATCGAGGGGAGGTTATCACAACTGAGACTAGTTACGAGATACAGACATCCGAAACGAGGGGAGGTTGTTTACATCATTATAACTGAGACCAGTTCCGTGATACAGACATCCGGATCGAGGGGGGGTTATCACAACTGAGACCAGTTTCGAGATACGAACATCCGAAATGAGGGGAGGTTGTTTACATCATTATAACTGAGACTAGTTCCGCGATACAGACATCCGGATCGAGGGGAGGTTATCACAACTGAGACCAATTTCGAGATACGGACATCCGAAACAAGGGGAGGTTGTTTACATCAATATAACTGAGACCATTTCCGCGATACACACATTCGGATCGAGGGGAGGTTATCACAACTGAGACTAGTTACGAGATACGGACATCCGAAATGAGGGGAGGTTGTTTACATCATTATAACTGAGACCAGTTCCGCGATACAGACATCCGGATCGAGGGGAGGTTATCACAACTGAGACCAGTTTCGAGATACGGACATCCGAAACGAGGGGAGGTTGTTTACATCATTATAACTGAGACCAGTTCCGCGATACAGACATCCGGATCGAGGGGAGGTTATCACAACTGAGACCAGTTTCGAGATACGGACATCCGAAACGAGGGGAGGTTGTTTACATCATTATAACCGAGACCAGTTCCGCGATACAGACATCCGAAACGAGGGGAGGTTATTTACATTATCATAACCGAGACCAGTTTCGAGATACAGACATACGAAATGAGGGGAGGTTGCTTACCTTTTTCTAAGTATCGACACTTAGTTAAAGAAGATGGATTGCGCATGTTACATTGCCATCCGTGCACCAGAATCCACATAACATATTTTCTACAGGAGTTTGTCTCCCTATCCCCCACAGAGTGTGACTACAGGATCAAGTCACACACGGGGATTTTATTTTCAATTCAACATCTCAAGGACGCACGAAATTCGGGCATTCTTTGGTATTTAAGTCTCTTTCACTCAGAAGAGATCGAGATATCAATGTCTCTCCCTCCAATTGAAAGAAACTTAAATAGGGGCATCTGTCTAACCCTAATTTTGACCCCCCTGAGATGTCACACCTCAAAACTATTCATCAAATTCAAAACAGATACTCAGGGCAGTCACTTATTCATTTGGTGCTTAGTTAAGGGTGTTCAGAAACAAAAGAGCTCAGGAAAAGGATCAATCAATAAAAGGGATGGTTTTTAACACAACCATAGGACTCAAAAGCTTCATTCTATTCACCTATGATTGATTAGACACCCATCACCGGGACTCGGGTTTGCTTACTACACCAATCTAGGGTTTTGAGTCCATCAAGGACTGAAATCAGGGATCAAATTTGGAAAAACCTAGAAAGCCCCAGGGCATCACTCAAAGGCTTCAATCATCTTCAATTAGTTCATATGACAATATCCATAAGGCATTACACTTCAGTCCAAGGTCTACAGTCATCAATTTCATCTGGTAGATAATTAGGGTTTTTGACCTAATTCACCAAGATAGTTGACTTTTTAATCAGGACATGGATCCAAAAACCAAAGCATGACTCAAGAGCTTCTATTACATTAATATCCATTCACATCATTAATTTGAGGAGGAGAGTTTGATTCATCACAAAAATCCAAGATCTCACTTCATATGGAAAAAGTCAACTATACAAGATAACCTTTGACTTTTAAGATTTTTGGTCAAACCATGACTTTTTAAGATCAATATCATCAATTTATGATTATTAAAGTCATTTGGCAAAAGAAATTCAAGAAATTTCATCATGGATCAAAAAGTCAGGAATTAGGGTTTTTGAGGGTATTTTGGGAACTCTAAATTTTGCTGACATACTCAAAAATCTCCCAAAATGAAAGTTGTAGATATTGAAAAATAAAACAACATCTTACATAGCAACTTTTTTCAAGAAATCAATCATTTAAGAGATTTGGGAATTTTTTTAGTTTTAGGTGATAAAAACTTAGAAATTTTTCTAAGTGTTTTTTACCTAGTTTTCTTCCAACTTTGGCCTCATTTTTCACAAATTTCCCAAAGGATTCTGAAGAAACCATAAACTAATGATTTGAAGTAGATGTTTAGGGCTTTCCAAATTGTGCTCAACCTTCTCTAAATTCATTTTGAGCTAGGAGTTATACTTGTTCAAAGTTGGCCTCATGAAGAAAAATTTTAGGTCATGTGCAATTTGAAACTTTACAATTTTGTGCAAATGGCTCTACCAGTTGATGCTACATGACCCATAATACATCTTCAAACATACCATGCATTCATTTTCACCATGGCATAAGAATTGAAGAAGATTCCCAAAACAAGAACATGTGATTATGTAATGATTACATTTAAGAAATTTATGGCAAATGGATGAATCATTAAAAGAATCTTCTCACCAACCAATTAGAGCTCATTCTGCATCAGAAATGTTCCCTAAGATCAGATGGAACCAATGGATAGGTAGCTAAACTCGTTTTTGCCATCATTGCATTTTGGATATTCCTTGAATTCCTTCATGGCAAGAAACCAAAACTCCCTCATTAAGCAAGCTCACTCCCTCAATCTGTACTGAATCATTTGCCTATAAATATAAGTGCTATCCTCCATACAATTCACACCAAAGCAACTCAATTCCTTACTTTCTCCTTCTCTCTCTCATGCTTATGGTTTTTCAAAGTTCTTTGGCAAGAAGAATCGTTTTCTTCAAACCAAATCTCTTCTTTGGAAAGTAAGCACTCTAACATCTCAAGGGGTTTCATTTAAGGTGATCCAAGCACCTGGATCACTTATGTAAGTGGAGGAACACCATTGTTGCTCTCATTTTGGAGCTCGTGTAGTTGGAGGTCCATAGAGAAAATCCAAGTATCCAAACATGTTCCTTAGGGCGTGGTGAAGCTATTCAGATAGTCGCAGCTCATCTGTAACTACCAATTCATCAACATCCATGCTCACTTGAAGCTCAATTTGAAGGGGTCGAGTTGAACAATTTAGAGAGATTCAAGTCATAATAAGTATTCAGTCAGCATCACTGAGTCCCCAAGAAGCTTTTAGGATCACTCACACAAGCCCAGGTGTTCCTCATCATCCTCGCGACCTCCATTTTCAGAGGTATTTTTTCAGACTCTAACCTACTTATTCAAGTACTCTTTCTCATATATCTCAATACCAGTTTGTTCAGCATCACTAGAGGATCAAAAGCCCTCTACTCTCATGCATTTATTAATCATCATCATCATTTAATTTTATTTTTGAATTTTAGGGTTCTTCACGTATTTTGTTTAATTCAGTAGATATAGTTAATATAAATTCATATTAGTTATATATATCTGGAATCGTGAGTGAATTTAGAACAAGTTTACTCTTTACATCTCTGAAAATGGTTGAGATTTGAGAGAGTTGAAAATTAAAAAATGGTGGAGCTTGAGGTTGAAGAAGAAGATGGTGAAGCGCGCCATTTTCAAATTCTCAGGGATGAGTTTAAAATATATTTATTGCAAGGTGTATTCTAAACGCATACATCATTTAGCTCACTTGGTCACATGCACTTCTTGCTTCTCTTGCCACAAGGTCTGGGGTTTGATCCCCCTATAGCAACTTGCCCTAAAAATATAGCTTTTAGAGTGGCCACCTATCCTGAAGGGCGAATAGGAAACCCTACGCAGTTAAGAGATCGGGGTAAGTTATTATAATCAGGTCGAGGGAAGGTGTTAGGCACCGTCAACCCTTTCCTAAGATTTTATTTTAAGGCAAAGGTTTTATGGCTAAAATTTAGATTAAATAGCTAAGGAAGTGAATAGGGCTAAAATTGAGATATGAAAGCGAATTGAGGTTTTAGGGTGGGGGACTCGCCTTGGTTATCCAAGTGCCTACGTATCTCCTTAGAGAGAATCAGAGTCAACGTAGTTCGGGTGCAGGGTTGTACGCCTTAGAATTGATGAGGTTATTTGAAGGCTTTTTGAATGGCCTATCGTAGTTTTTGAAGTTGTGATTTGAAAGGCATTTTGAATTGTTTGATTGAGAAGGATGAAAATTCGTAGTGTCGTGGTTTAGTGTGTTTTAGAATGTTTTAGATGTTTGGGCGTACAACCCTGATTTGATATGGCACCGTTAGTTGCGATGATCAATAGATTTGATCATTATAGTTAACGGATTAATGGGCATTGCTGGTTAATCTGATCGATAGATTCGATCGTCGTGAGCAGCAAATTAGATGTGTTTTAATTTTGACATTTTTATTCTTTTATCTCTCGTCTAATGCGACTAATAACTTTAGTCGGGTCGAGGAGAGAATTAATCAAGAATTAATTAAATTGATATTTTTACCCAAATGGTAATGGGATTGGACAAACCCTAATGCCTGGGTCGACCAGGGTTTATTTATAATTTTAATTATTAAAATAATTGAATCAATTAAGTCGAGTAATCGACATAATCGAATAATCGGGATGAATTATAATATTCCTAACTCTAATCCTAGTTCTATTATTCAAATTCTAATTATATTCCTAATCCTAATTAAATTACCTAAATATAAACATAATTAATTAAACCTAAGAAATTAAGATTAACCATGTAATTATATACATAATATAAAAAACAATTAAATAAAACCTGGAAAAAGATCCTGTGTAGCTGGCTCGGAGGTGCATGGTATACCCCTTCAATCTGGATGCGTTAGATTTGGATCATAGAAGATCCAGTGGTGAGGAACCGAGGGTGCATGGTGAGCCTCCCCCTTGTGCACACGCTGGAACATTGAAGAATTAATAGCCAAAATTAATATCACAGACCCATGGTTCGAACCCAGGTCTTTGTGATATCATTCCCTTCGCTCTCACCAACCAGGCTATGCTTGTTCGTCATTATAATGCTGCATCGTATAAAATATAAAAGAATATAGAGGGATTAATGGGTTAGTCAACCAAGACTTTCACGTGGGACCCAGTCTGCGTGCGTAAACCAATTGCAGAGAGAGAGGAAACTTTGACCGATTGACCAATGAATCAGAGCGTCACATGCGGAGAGAGATAAAAAAGCACATTGACCCCCAAATGAGAAACAACCACACAGCATCCAATCTTCCCAACGGAGACTGTTCATCGTGTCTAACCTCCCAAACCTGCGGATTCACTCGCGAAAACTCCTGCGGCATTACCTGCGGATTTTTCCGCAGGTTTTTAACCAGTCCATGCAACACCTTGGTACCTGTAAAACTACGAACAAACAAGAGAGGAAAAGAACCCAGATCCACTAAACAAATAGCTGGGAGTCCAATGGTATGGTTCTTTTGATCTAAATCTGTTTTAATCACGAGAACCGAAGCACACTCCATATTTGCCCTAGCAATGGTGTTTTATGATTCAGCCATGAGAACTTACAAAAGATGATCCAGGCCTGTTCTAATACATCTAATGAAGCTATTAGCATAGTTAGTTCGAACGAAAACAAGCTATAATTTAAAATACGAATTTTAGAGAAGATACCATGAATAGGGTTCATGTACATACAGTTCTGCATGCTATGGCCATGGCAAGGATGTACACTCGATCAAAATTACCTCAGGAGTTTGAATACGCCCTTGGATTTGAGTGAGGACGGCTTTGATATTGAATTCCCAGGTGTAAGTTTACTTGAAAGTTTTTCTTTTGAGACAAACCCTAGTTGCTTCACCCTTTCTCCTTATTTTCGCCCCCCCCCCCCCCCCCCACAACATGAGTGTGTTAAGAATATATATATCTGATAGAATTAGGGTTTTAGTCATTAAAAGAAAAATTCTCAATCTTTCTAAGAAAATTTTATTTGGTCTTTATATCAAATCTTTCTTATTTGGGCTTCAAGCTATTTCATGCATTTTTCTTACTCATTCTTGGCCCTTGGATTAATTTGGGATTTGATTAAATCAAAAGGAAAAAATTAGAACAATAATCACATAATTATTTCATGATTTTATTGAAATTAAATGATTAAAATCAAATTTATATAAAATAAAAATCATAAAATATATAAGAATTGGTTTATGGGCCTCTTTTATGCTTGTAATCACATCCATAAGCCATATTCATAAGCCCATTACTCACAATCCTCAATTTCAACAATTAGGGTTTTATGGTTTTCTTGGAAATCGACCAACTTATGCGCATCGTATCTCCCTCAATTTTAATCCTATGAATGCATTCTAGGACTTTTTAGAAATCTTGATGAGTCCTTTAAAACCTCCTTTTGGTTTCACCTCAATTGGAGCTTCCATGCTCAAGTTATGCGCTTTGACTCAAAAGGTGTCTTTTGTTGACTTTTAAAAGGACTTGTAATCTCTTGTACCATATGATGCATTTATGGATTTGGCTTGTGAGAGACAAAGTTGTAGAGAATCAAATTTCCTTCAAAATAGGCTTTTGTTGGGAAATTTTTGATGCTCCATGTGAAAGTTATGACCAATCAAAGTTGAGTCGACTTTCTCCTATAGAAAACCCTAATTTGAACCTTTTCACTTGTTCATTTCTGAGTTTTTATTGATGGATCATGCTCAACCTTTGATCAAATGATGGATATAACCTCACATACTTGATGTTGACCAAAAATCTTGAAGTTTGACTGTATTTTGACTATAGTTGACTTTCAAGTTAGCATGGTCGATTATTGATCATCTAAGCCATTGAGTGAGCAATCCTTGGAATTGGAGCTTGACTTTTGACATGGAGATGCCTTGATACATATGAGATACCTTGAGACCCATTTGAAGCCTCAGAGATTCGAAATCCTTTGATAAATTACAAACCCTAATTTTGAAACCCTCGATTAGGAGAGAGTGACTTGAATAAACCTTTGAAACTTGAGCCATTGAAGATGCATAGAGGATGGCAAATTTTGGGGTATGACAGCTGCCCCTTTTCAATCTTCTTAAACCTGAAGAGTCAGATAGGCACGTATGCCTATCGTGTTCTAAAGGTAGAAGATGATTGGACACTTAAATGCCCTGAAATTTGCATTTAGGATGATTTTCCGTGGGAGATGGGCTTGAAGATGCCACCCAAGGTAGATACCATTTTTCAGAATGTGCAGCTAATGCTTTTCGGGAAGGATCGGGTGCTTTGATTGTAGCATACCCTAAAAAGGCAACCTGGATTTTATGCAATGTTACGATGCATGCGATATATGATGCAGTGAGCTTCCCAAAATAAAGGCATCCTTAGGGAAATTGTTAGCAGGAATGCAAACTATGCGGGTTGCCCTTTTCGCTTGTGGAGTGGGGACAAATCCTTCTTGAGAGGTCTCTCCTTTCTCTTGGAATTGGATATCTCTCCTATCAGATCGGACTTGAGGTTTGTCCTTAGCCGGGCCAAAGCCTGAAACAAATCCTAGCAGCGGGTTTTCGTCGTTGGGGATCTCATCCTGAACCAGGGTATCCCTAGACTGAACCTCTTTTGCCTTGTCTTGTTTATCTATGAGGGACTTCATGAATCCTAGCATCTGAGTCATACCTCCTTTAACCTCTTCCATACTGACCTTTAGTTGATCCATTGATTTCTTTTGCTGAAATCTTGTTTGATAAGACGATCGGGATGTTATGTTATCCTTCCCAATTATTCCTTGCTCTCAAGATAAAAGAGAAATCTTCTCTCAATGCCATGAAAATGGTATGCATGCCGTGAATGATATGCTTTATGCGTATTTATGTCTTATCCACATCTATGGATTAAATATAATAAACCTCTTTTTTTCTCTTTTTTTTTTAATAAGTCATGAAGCAAGAATGCACATGATGCATGATGAATGGAAAAAAGTAAAAAAAATAACAAGCAAATAATAAACAACATATATATGTAGCACATAATCATATATGCCCTAGGTTCATAGGTTCGACACAGCGGCTCTAGGGAGCCTACCCATTCCATTGGTATGTCCTAGACACGGGTCTCATGGGGTCGTTCGTAGCCTCCGAGACTTTTTGTCTCTTCGGATTTTAGAACAACTCATTTTACCCAATGAGGTTCGAATTTTTGGGGTAGGTTCTCGGAGAGATCAGCTGAATACCAAGTCCTGCCCTCAAAAAGGTCAAGCCTCGTATTGGACATTTCCGAATATTCAACCCACCCCAAGTGGAGTTATCAATGAGACTCGTAGGTGATTCAAGCCCCCCCTGGTCTCAAGGATAACTCCCACACTTAGGTTTTAACACGACATAATATACCCAGTAGTGCATATAAAAATATAACAACCAGGCAATTAAATATAAATATATTAACTTAAACAATTAAATATTTTTAGACAAAATAAACAAATAAACAAATTTAAAAAAATAGAAATAATTACAAACCCTAAAAATGGGAAATTAGCCAAACCCTAAAAAGTGGCAAACTAGCCAAACCCTAACAATTTGCCAAACCTAAACCCTGCCAAACCTAAAACCTATAGGAGCATAGTATTCACCATTATAGTGAGTCCCCAGCAGAGTCGCCAGCTGTAGCAACCTGCCCTAAAATTAACCTTTAGAGTCGCCACCTATTCTACGAAGGCAAATAGGAAACCTCGCGTAGTTGAGAGATCGGGGTAAGATACAATATTCAGGTCGAGGGAAGGTGTTAGGCACCCTCAACCATTTCCTATGGTTTGCATTATAGGGTTAATATAAAGAAAAGTGACAAAAAGTTATAGGGTAAATGCTAATTATTAACATGATTAGAGTTTGGAGGAAGGGGACTCGCCTTGGTTATCCAAGTGCCTACGTATCTCCTTAGAGAGAATCAGAGTCAACGTAGTTCGGGTGCAGGGTTGTACGCCTTAGAATTGATGAGGTTATTTGAAGGCTTTTTGAATGGCCTATCGTAGTTTTAGAAGTTGTGATTTGAAAGGCATTTTGAATTGTTTGATTGAGAAGGATGAAAATTCGTAGTGTCGTGGTTTAGTGTGTTTTAGAATGTTTTAGATGTTTGGGCGTACAACCCTGATTTGATATGGCACTGTTAGTTGCGATGATCAATAGATTTGATCACTATAGTTAACGGATTAATGGGCATTGCTGGTTAATCTGATCGATAGATTCGATCGTCGTGAGCAGCAAATTAGATGTGTTTTAATTTTGACATTTTTATTCTTTTATCTCTCGTCTAATGCGACTAATAACTTTAGTCGGGTCGAGGAGAGAATTAATCAAGAATTAATTAAATTGATATTTTTACCCAAATGGTAATGGGATTGGACAAACCCTAATGCCTGGGTCGACCAGGGTTTATTTATAATTTTAATTATTAAAATAATTGAATCAATTAAGTCGAGTAATCGACATAATCGAATAATCGGGATGAATTATAATATTCCTAACTCTAATCCTAGTTCTATTATTCAAATTCTAATTATATTCCTAATCCTAATTAAATTACCTAAATATAAACATAATTAATTAAACCTAAGAAATTAAGATTAACCATGTAATTATATACATAATATAAAAAACAATTAAATAAAACCTGGAAAAAGATCCTGTGTAGCTGGCTCGGAGGTGCATGGTATACCCCTTCAATCTGGATGCGTTAGATTTGGATCATAGAAGATCCAGTGGTGAGGAACCGAGGGTGCATGGTGAGCCTCCCCCTTGTGCACACGCTGGAACATTGAAGAATTAATAGCCAAAATTAATATCACAGACCCATGGTTCGAACCCAGGTCTTTGTGATATCATTCCCTTCGCTCTCACCAACCAGGCTATGCTTGTTCGTCATTATAATGCTGCATCGTATAAAATATAAAAGAATATAGAGGGATTAATGGGTTAGTCAACCAAGACTTTCACGTGGGACCCAGTCTGCGTGCGTAAACCAATTGCTGAGAGAGAGGAAACTTTGACCGATTGACCAATGAATCAGAGCGTCACATGCGGAGAGAGGTAAAAAAGCACATTGACCCCCAAATGAGAAACAACAACACAGCATCCAATCTTCCCAACGGAGACTGTTCATCGTGTCTAACCTCCCAAACCTGCGGATTCACTTGCGAAAACTCCTGCGGCATTACCTGCGGATTTTTCCGCAGGTTTTTAACCAGTCCATGCAACACCTTGGTACCTGTAAAACTACGAACAAACAAGAGAGGAAAAGAACCCAGATCCACTAAACAAATAGCTGGGAGTCCAATGGTATGGTTCTTTTGATCTAAATCTGTTTTAATCACGAGAACCGAAGCACACTCCATATTTTCCCTAGCAATGGTGTTTTATGATTCAGCCATGAGAACTTACAAAAGATGATCCAGGCCTGTTCTAATACATCTAATGAAGCTATTAGCATAGTTAGTTCGAACGAAAACAAGCTATAATTTAAAATACGAATTTTAGAGAAGATACCATGAATAGGGTTCATGTACATACAGTTCTGCATGCTATGGCCATGGCAAGGATGTACACTCGATCAAAATTACCTCAGGAGTTTGAATACGCCCTTGGATTTGAGTGAGGACGGCTTTGATATTGAATTCCCAGGTGTAAGTTTACTTGAAAGTTTTTCTTTTGAGACAAAACCTAGTTGCTTCACCCTTTCTCCTTATTTTCGCCCCCCCCCCCCCCCCCCCCACAACATGAGTGTGTTTAGAATATATATATCTGATAGAATTAGGGTTTTAGTCATTAAAAGAAAAATTCTCAATCTTTCTAAGAAAATTTTATTTGGTCTTTATATCAAATCTTTCTTATTTGGGCTTCAAGCTATTTCATGCATTTTTCTTACTCATTCTTGGCCCTTGGATTAATTTGGGATTTGATTAAATCAAAAGGAAAAAATCAGAACAATAATCACATAATTATTTCATGATTTTATTGAAATTAAATGATTAAAATCAAATTTATATAAAATAAAATTCATAAAATATATAAGAATTGGTTTATGGGCCTCTTTTATGCTTGTAATCACATCCATAATCCATATTCATAAGCCCATTACTCACAATCCTCAATTTCAACAATTAGGGTTTTATGGTTTTCTTGGAAATCGACCAACTTATGCGCATCGTATCTCCCTCAATTTTAATCCTATGAATGCATTCTAGGACTTTTTAGAAATCTTGATGAGTCCTTTAAAACCTCCTTTTGGTTTCACCTCAATTGGAGCTTCCATGCTCAAGTTATGCGCTTTGACTCAAAAGGTGTCTTTTGTTGACTTTTAAAAGGACTTGTAATCTCTTGTACCATATGATGCATTTATGGATTTGGCTTGTGAGAGACAAAGTTGTAGAGAATCAAATTTCCTTCAAAATAGGCTTTTGTTGGGAAATTTTTGATGCTCCATGTGAAAGTTATGACCAATCAAAGTTGAGTCGACTTTCTCCTATAGAAAACCCTAATTTGAACCTTTTCACTTGTTCATTTCTGAGTTTTTATTGATGGATCATGCTCAACCTTTGATCAAATGATGGATATAACCTCACATACTTGATGTTGACCAAAAATCTTGAAGTTTGACTGTATTTTGACTATAGTTGACTTTCAAGTTAGCATGGTCGATTATTGATCATCTAAGCCATTGAGTGAGCAATCCTTGGAATTGGAGCTTGACTTTTGACATGGAGATGCCTTGATACATATGAGATACCTTGAGACCCATTTGAAGCCTCAGAGATTCGAAATCCTTTGATAAATTACAAACCCTAATTTTGAAACTTTCGATTAGGAGAGAGTGACTTGAATAAACCTTTGAAACTTGAGCCATTGAAGATGCATAGAGGATGGCAAATTTTGGGGTATGACAGCTGCCCCTTTTCCATCTTCTTAAACCTGAAGAGTCAGATAGGCACGTCTGCCTATCGTGTTCTAAAGGTAGAAGATGATTGGACACTTAAATGCCCTGAAATTTGCATTTAGGATGATTTTCCGTGGGAGATGGGCTTGAAGATGCCACCCAAGGTAGATACCATTTTTCAGAATGTGCAGCTAATGCTTTTCGGGAAGGATCGGGTGCTTTGATTGTAGCATACCCTAAAAAGGCAACCTGGATTTTATGCAATGTTACGATGCATGCGATATATGATGCAGTGAGCTTCCCAAAATAAAGGCATCCTTAGGGAAATTGTTAGCAGGAATGCAAACTATGCAGGTTGCCCTTTTCGCTTGTGGAGTGGGGACAAATCCTTCTTGAGAGGTCTCTCCTTTCTCTTGGAATTGGATATCTCTCCTATCAGATCGGACTTGAGGTTTGTCCTTAGCCGGGCCAAAGCCTGAAACAAATCCTAGCAGCGGGTTTTCGTCGTTGGGGATCTCATCCTGAACCAGGGTATCCCTAGACTGAACCTCTTTTGCCTTGTCTTGTTTATCTATGAGGGACTTCATGAATCCTAGCATCTGAGTCATACCTCCTTTAACCTCTTCCATACTGACCTTTAGTTGATCCATTGATTTCTTTTGCTGAAATCTTGTTTGATAAGACGATCGGGATGTTATGTTATCCTTCCCAATTATTCCTTGCTCTCAAGATAAAAGAGAAATCTTCTCTCAATGCCATGAAAATGGTATGCATGCCGTGAATGATATGCTTTATGCGTATTTATGTCTTATCCACATCTATGGATTAAATATAATAAACCTCTTTTTTTCTCTTTTTTTTTTTTAATAAGTCATGAAGCAAGAATGCACATGATGCATGATGAATGGAAAAAAGTAAAAAAAATAACAAGCAAATAATAAACAACATATATATGTAACACATAATCATATATGCCCTAGGTTCATAGGTTCGACACAGCGGCTCTAGGGAGCCTACCCATTCCATTGGTATGTCCTAGACACGGGTCTCATGGGGTCGTTCGTAGCCTCCGAGACTTTTTGTCTCTTCGGATTTTAGAACAACTCATTTTACCCAATGAGGTTCGAATTTTTGGGGTAGGTTCTCGGAGAGATCAGCTGAATACCAAGTCCTGCCCTCAAAAAGGTCAAGCCTCGTATTGGACATTTCCGAATATTCAACCCACCCCAAGTGGAGTTATCAATGAGACTCGTAGGTGATTCAAGCCCCCCCTGGTCTCAAGGATAACTCCCACACTTAGGTTTTAACACGACATAATATACCCAGTAGTGCATATAAAAATATAACAACCAGGCAATTAAATATAAATATATTAACTTAAACAATTAAATATTTTTAGACAAAATAAACAAATAAACAAATTTAAAAAAATAGAAATAATTACAAACCCTAAAAATGGGAAATTAGCCAAACCCTAAAAAGTGGCAAACTAGCCAAACCCTAACAATTTGCCAAACCTAAACCCTGCCAAACCTAAAACCTATAGGAGCATAGTATTCACCATTATAGTGAGTCCCCAGCAGAGTCGCCAGCTGTAGCAACCTGCCCTAAAATTAACCTTTAGAGTCGCCACCTATTCTACGAAGGCAAATAGGAAACCTCGCGTAGTTGAGAGATCGGGGTAAGATACAATATTCAGGTCGAGGGAAGGTGTTAGGCACCCTCAACCATTTCCTATGGTTTGCATTATAGGGTTAATATAAAGAAAAGTGACAAAAAGTTATAGGGTAAATGCTAATTATTAACATGATTAGAGTTTGGAGGAAGGGGACTCGCCTTGGTTATCCAAGTGCCTACGTATCTCCTTAGAGAGAATCAGAGTCAACGTAGTTCGGGTGCAGGGTTGTACGCCTTAGAATTGATGAGGTTATTTGAAGGCTTTTTGAATGGCCTATCGTAGTTTTAGAAGTTGTGATTTGAAAGGCATTTTGAATTGTTTGATTGAGAAGGATGAAAATTCGTAGTGTCGTGGTTTAGTGTGTTTTAGAATGTTTTAGATGTTTGGGCGTACAACCCTGATTTGATATGGCACTGTTAGTTGCGATGATCAATAGATTTGATCATTATAGTTAACGGATTAATGGGCATTGCTGGTTAATCTGATCGATAGATTCGATCGTCGTGAGCAGCAAATTAGATGTGTTTTAATTTTGACATTTTTATTCTTTTATCTCTCGTCTAATGCGACTAATAACTTTAGTCGGGTCGAGGAGAGAATTAATCAAGAATTAATTAAATTGATATTTTTACCCAAATGGTAATGGGATTGGACAAACCCTAATGCCTGGGTCGACCAGGGTTTATTTATAATTTTAATTATTAAAATAATTGAATCAATTAAGTCGAGTAATCGACATAATCGAATAATCGGGATGAATTATAATATTCCTAACTCTAATCCTAGTTCTATTATTCAAATTCTAATTATATTCCTAATCCTAATTAAATTACCTAAATATAAACATAATTAATTAAACCTAAGAAATTAAGATTAACCATGTAATTATATACATAATATAAAAAACAATTAAATAAAACCTGGAAAAAGATCCTGTGTAGCTGGCTCGGAGGTGCATGGTATACCCCTTCAATCTGGATGCGTTAGATTTGGATCATAGAAGATCCAGTGGTGAGGAACCGAGGGTGCATGGTGAGCCTCCCCCTTGTGCACACGCTGGAACATTGAAGAATTAATAGCCAAAATTAATATCACAGACCCATGGTTCGAACCCAGGTCTTTGTGATATCATTCCCTTCGCTCTCACCAACCAGGCTATGCTTGTTCGTCATTATAATGCTGCATCGTATAAAATATAAAAGAATATAGAGGGATTAATGGGTTAGTCAACCAAGACTTTCACGTGGGACCCAGTCTGCGTGCGTAAACCAATTGCTGAGAGAGAGGAAACTTTGACCGATTGACCAATGAATCAGAGCGTCACATGCGGAGAGAGGTAAAAAAGCACATTGACCCCCAAATGAGAAACAACAACACAGCATCCAATCTTCCCAACGGAGACTGTTCATCGTGTCTAACCTCCCAAACCTGCGGATTCACTTGCGAAAACTCCTGCGGCATTACCTGCGGATTTTTCCGCAGGTTTTTAACCAGTCCATGCAACACCTTGGTACCTGTAAAACTACGAACAAACAAGAGAGGAAAAGAACCCAGATCCACTAAACAAATAGCTGGGAGTCCAATGGTATGGTTCTTTTGATCTAAATCTGTTTTAATCACGAGAACCGAAGCACACTCCATATTTTCCCTAGCAATGGTGTTTTATGATTCAGCCATGAGAACTTACAAAAGATGATCCAGGCCTGTTCTAATACATCTAATGAAGCTATTAGCATAGTTAGTTCGAACGAAAACAAGCTATAATTTAAAATACGAATTTTAGAGAAGATACCATGAATAGGGTTCATGTACATACAGTTCTGCATGCTATGGCCATGGCAAGGATGTACACTCGATCAAAATTACCTCAGGAGTTTGAATACGCCCTTGGATTTGAGTGAGGACGGCTTTGATATTGAATTCCCAGGTGTAAGTTTACTTGAAAGTTTTTCTTTTGAGACAAAACCTAGTTGCTTCACCCTTTCTCCTTATTTTCGCCCCCCCCCCCCCACAACATGAGTGTGTTTAGAATATATATATCTGATAGAATTAGGGTTTTAGTCATTAAAAGAAAAATTCTCAATCTTTCTAAGAAAATTTTATTTGGTCTTTATATCAAATCTTTCTTATTTGGGCTTCAAGCTATTTCATGCATTTTTCTTACTCATTCTTGGCCCTTGGATTAATTTGGGATTTGATTAAATCAAAAGGAAAAAATCAGAACAATAATCACATAATTATTTCATGATTTTATTGAAATTAAATGATTAAAATCAAATTTATATAAAATAAAATTCATAAAATATATAAGAATTGGTTTATGGGCCTCTTTTATGCTTGTAATCACATCCATAATCCATATTCATAAGCCCATTACTCACAATCCTCAATTTCAACAATTAGGGTTTTATGGTTTTCTTGGAAATCGACCAACTTATGCGCATCGTATCTCCCTCAATTTTAATCCTATGAATGCATTCTAGGACTTTTTAGAAATCTTGATGAGTCCTTTAAAACCTCCTTTTGGTTTCACCTCAATTGGAGCTTCCATGCTCAAGTTATGCGCTTTGACTCAAAAGGTGTCTTTTGTTGACTTTTAAAAGGACTTGTAATCTCTTGTACCATATGATGCATTTATGGATTTGGCTTGTGAGAGACAAAGTTGTAGAGAATCAAATTTCCTTCAAAATAGGCTTTTGTTGGGAAATTTTTGATGCTCCATGTGAAAGTTATGACCAATCAAAGTTGAGTCGACTTTCTCCTATAGAAAACCCTAATTTGAACCTTTTCACTTGTTCATTTCTGAGTTTTTATTGATGGATCATGCTCAACCTTTGATCAAATGATGGATATAACCTCACATACTTGATGTTGACCAAAAATCTTGAAGTTTGACTGTATTTTGACTATAGTTGACTTTCAAGTTAGCATGGTCGATTATTGATCATCTAAGCCATTGAGTGAGCAATCCTTGGAATTGGAGCTTGACTTTTGACATGGAGATGCCTTGATACATATGAGATACCTTGAGACCCATTTGAAGCCTCAGAGATTCGAAATCCTTTGATAAATTACAAACCCTAATTTTGAAACTTTCGATTAGGAGAGAGTGACTTGAATAAACCTTTGAAACTTGAGCCATTGAAGATGCATAGAGGATGGCAAATTTTGGGGTATGACAGCTGCCCCTTTTCAATCTTCTTAAACCTGAAGAGTCAGATAGGCACGTCTGCCTATCGTGTTCTAAAGGTAGAAGATGATTGGACACTTAAATGCCCTGAAATTTGCATTTAGGATGATTTTCCGTGGGAGATGGGCTTGAAGATGCCACCCAAGGTAGATACCATTTTTCAGAATGTGCAGCTAATGCTTTTCGGGAAGGATCGGGTGCTTTGATTGTAGCATACCCTAAAAAGGCAACCTGGATTTTATGCAATGTTACGATGCATGCGATATATGATGCAGTGAGCTTCCCAAAATAAAGGCATCCTTAGGGAAATTGTTAGCAGGAATGCAAACTATGCAGGTTGCCCTTTTCGCTTGTGGAGTGGGGACAAATCCTTCTTGAGAGGTCTCTCCTTTCTCTTGGAATTGGATATCTCTCCTATCAGATCGGACTTGAGGTTTGTCCTTAGCCGGGCCAAAGCCTGAAACAAATCCTAGCAGCGGGTTTTCGTCGTTGGGGATCTCATCCTGAACCAGGGTATCCCTAGACTGAACCTCTTTTGCCTTGTCTTGTTTATCTATGAGGGACTTCATGAATCCTAGCATCTGAGTCATACCTCCTTTAACCTCTTCCATACTGACCTTTAGTTGATCCATTGATTTCTTTTGCTGAAATCTTGTTTGATAAGACGATCGGGATGTTATGTTATCCTTCCCAATTATTCCTTGCTCTCAAGATAAAAGAGAAATCTTCTCTCAATGCCATGAAAATGGTATGCATGCCGTGAATGATATGCTTTATGCGTATTTATGTCTTATCCACATCTATGGATTAAATATAATAAACCTCTTTTTTTCTCTTTTTTTTTTTTAATAAGTCATGAAGAAAGAATGCACATGATGCATGATGAATGGAAAAAAGTAAAAAAAATAACAAGCAAATAATAAACAACATATATATGTAGCACATAATCATATATGCCCTAGGTTCATAGGTTCGACACAGCGGCTCTAGGGAGCCTACCCATTCCATTGGTATGTCCTAGACACGGGTCTCATGGGGTCGTTCGTAGCCTCCGAGACTTTTTGTCTCTTCGGATTTTAGAACAACTCATTTTACCCAATGAGGTTCGAATTTTTGGGGTAGGTTCTCGGAGAGATCAGCTGAATATCAAGTCCTGCCCTCAAAAAGGTCAAGCCTCGTATTGGACATTTCCGAATATTCAACCCACCCCAAGTGGAGTTATCAATGAGACTCGTAGGTGATTCAAGCCCCCCCTGGTCTCAAGGATAACTCCCACACTTAGGTTTTAACACGACATAATATACCCAGTAGTGCATATAAAAATATAACAACCAGGCAATTAAATATAAATATATTAACTTAAACAATTAAATATTTTTAGACAAAATAAACAAATAAACAAATTTAAAAAAATAGAAATAATTACAAACCCTAAAAATGGGAAATTAGCCAAACCCTAAAAAGTGGCAAACTAGCCAAACCCTAACAATTTGCCAAACCTAAACCCTGCCAAACCTAAAACCTATAGGAGCATAGTATTCACCATTATAGTGAGTCCCCAGCAGAGTCGCCAGCTGTAGCAACCTGCCCTAAAATTAACCTTTAGAGTCGCCACCTATTCTACGAAGGCAAATAGGAAACCTCGCGTAGTTGAGAGATCGGGGTAAGATACAATATTCAGGTCGAGGGAAGGTGTTAGGCACCCTCAACCATTTCCTATGGTTTGCATTATAGGGTTAATATAAAGAAAAGTGACAAAAAGTTATAGGGTAAATGCTAATTATTAACATGATTAGAGTTTGGAGGAAGGGGACTCGCCTTGGTTATCCAAGTGCCTACGTATCTCCTTAGGGAGAATCAGAGTCAACATAGTTTGGGGAAAGGGTTGTACGCCCTAAGGATTAGAATTTGATTTGGTATGGTTTGAAGGCTTTTTGAATGGCCTATCGTAGTTTTGAATAAGGATGGAAATCCGTAGTTTGATTTGAAGTGTTTTAGGATTGGGCGTACAACCCTGATTTTAGTATGTACTATTAACCGCAATGATCAATAGATTCGATCACCATAGTTAAAAGATTAATAGTTGTATCTTTACCAATTTTAATTGATAGATTGATTTATCGCTGATAACGAATAAAAGCATTTTTAGGAAATTTAATATTTTAATTTGTATCATTATCCCTCGTAATGAATTAAAAATAATAATGAATTCAAATGGGAAGATAGGATAATCATCGCAACCAATAAAAATGGTTGAAACCCTTTAGCCAAATAAAACTTATTATTTTAATTAAATAAATATTTAAGTAAAATCGATTATTGCCCTATGCGGAATTGTTTCCAACACTATTGGCAAAAGGACTCATTTAGACGAAGAGCCGTCCAAATCCTGCAAATGAATCATATGCAGAATTGTTTCCAACACTATTGGCAAAAGGACTCATTCAGACGAAGAGCCCTCCAAATCCTGCGAATGAATCATCACATTGGTTCAAGGCTGACCAATCGTGTCCCTATCATCAGGGGGCACCAGGTCACATTATTGAGAGATGTCTCAGTTTCAAGATCGATGTTCAAAGAGCGGAATGCTATCCTTCAAAGATACTAGTCCCAATGTCCAGGCAAATCCTTTGCCACAACACAAAGAAGCTTTAGTGAATTTGATAGATCAACACCCCAACGTCATTCAAATCTATGACATTCGTCAGATAGGGGAAAATCTTGTCAAGATGCACGCTATACAAGCTGGATACGGCCATGTACCACCTCACAACTACTTCACATGTGAAATTTGTCCAAAGAATAATCAAGGATGTGTTGTAGTTCAAGCTGCATTACAAGAACAAATGGACTTGGGATGGATTCAACACATCCGAGTCAAAACTGAGTACGACGTCAACATGGTTCAAGGATGTCCAGGAGAATATAAGATCTACAAAGTTGAAGATCTCGAAGGATCGGTAGTCAGGTTCCATAAAACTTTAAATGGACTTGCCTACTTTGGAACGGATTTCCATCCTTACAGTAGATGCAGAATTTGTCGAAGAAATTCAGAGGATGTTTGCGCGTTTGCAATGACATTCAGAAACTAATGGATGAAAATACCATTACAGTTCTCGCCAACAGAGAAGATGACGAAGTCTTTACGGTGTCTCCTCAAATTAATCAAGTTGAACCAATGCAAGTAAAGTATGACAGCAGGAAGACGACAATTGCTCCGCTAGTCATCTACTTACCAGGTCCTGTACCGTATGAGTCCCGCAAGGCTGTACCATACAAGTACAATGCTACATTCATTGAAAATGGTAAGGAAATACCATTACCATCTGTTGTCAACATTGCTGACATTAGTCGAGTCACTAGAAGTGGACGAGTCTTCAACAGAACAATAGAAAACATAGAAAAGCCTTCAAAAACATTCCGCAGTGGAGGATTTCTTCAACCTGTTCCACAAACAGTCAATACCATCGGTACAGAAGACACCGATGAGAATTTTGAAGTGGAATGTGTTAGACGCTAGGCTTTAGGTTCTAGAGGGGGGGTGAATAGAACCTCAGCATATTTTCAGATTTCTTTTCAAAAACAATCGCGAAAGCGTTCTTTGGATCGTTTCGCGTCTATTCCGAACGGCTACTAGAAGTATTGTATATGATTTTAAACCACAAAATAGTTAAGATATAGCAATGAAAAGATCACTTAGAGAACCAATCAGTAAATCTAATGAAAATCGTTTAACTACTTGCTTGATTAACTTTGTTTGCAATGACTTGATATTAGATGAAGCAATATATCGAACACTTGGTAATAATGTCCAAATTGATAATGATTCAATGTGTGGTGGCTTGTGATCTTTGTGCAGAATCTTATCACACAAGTTTAACACTTGAACCTTTGATCAATTTGAAATTATAACCAGAATTAAGCAAAACGTAAACGAAAAGATAAAAGCGATAAGCACATGATATTTTTTCAGGAAGTTCGTCTATCGTCCTCGCTACGACTACGTCTGCCCCCAATTCCAAACGGGAATTGGGTAATATATCATTGAGTTTGAAAATGGTTTGTTTAAAGAAGAGTCAAAGAGATAACGATAAACCAAATATGCGAATCCTTTGAAACTTCTTCCCCTTGATCTTGAGCCTGATCAAGTATCTCCAAGAGCTTCACTTTGATTTCACTTTCTGCAGTGCTTTGACTTTCTAGAACCCTTATTCTTCAATCTTCACACTCAGCTGAATCTTCGATGAAGTCTCTTGATAAAAACCCCCAAGATTCACCAATCTTGGAGGAAAAAATCCACGGATTTTATGCACCACATCTCCACAAATCTTCACCCACTATGAATCTTCAATTTTGTTCCATGGACGTTATCGATCTTGATTGCAAACCCTCGACGCAAAAATGATTGTGTGTAGTTGTGTCGGAGATGATAAGAAGAACGAAGATGAGAAGCCTTTGTGTCTCTTTCAGTTGTGAATGTTAAAAAAAAAATTAATTAACACAAAAGGATATATATAAGGAGGGGTCTTTTAGAATTGATCTCATATAGGCCAAGTGGTCATAGTTGGCCGGAATTTCAACGTCCTCGATACAGAGTTCATCTCCTACAATAGTAAGACCAAAGATACTGACCCAAACCCTTTTGTCAACCAAGTGCGATCTAGACCTCATTTTAAACCTGAAACACCAACCTTCCCCCTTTTGCAACCCTGCGTAAAATGCCCTAACGGTATTCTCACAGTAAGGAGTGTCACATTCCAATAGAGGATGGACATTTTGATGCCTAATCATTGTAGTAACTCCGGGTATATGCATACGGTCCGCTACCTTAGGATTATAAACATATTGTTTGATAATTTTTCTTTTCATCTGCCAACTTTCAAAATTGTCTCTACAGTCAGGATGAACAAGAGCTATAGCACTTACTGGTTGAGAGGATGATCCGGATGCAATTTCCTTCCCTTTTCTGGATTTTGGTGCCATGATTTGAGATGATTTGAGTGAAATTGAGAAGAATTGGATGAAATTGATCTTAGTGGATTAGGGTTAGCCGAGCACAAGGTGTTTGAGAATGAATGAGAATGAAAAATGTATGCTTATGTATGAAAAAGGGTGGGTCGGGTCGACCTAAAGGCCCAATTTTGACATTTATGTCTCGGTAGGTCGACCTGAACTGAGACTGCGTCGACCTAGCAGAAGCAATGAGAAAAAAATTAGAAATAGGTCGACCTAAAACAAGGGTAGGTCGACGTAGCTGAAAGTTGTTTTGGGGATTTTTAAAAATTGCTTCAACAGGTCGACTCAGATGCATAGTAGGTCGACCTAAAGTGCTTAAAATGCTTGAAACTGCAATGGAGAGACCTATGAATGTTTGTGGTATGCTTATTCTACTATGTGTAGGCTCAAACATGATATATCATGAGTAATGATGAACAACATACATATGTAAATGAGATAGAAGGAAAAGCATATATGAAGTCACTATAAACATGTTAATTGATAGCATATTATAGCATCAATAATATTTTTGGAAGTGAACAACAAACATGTTACCATTTTCTCAACTTTCAGATATCTTGTCATCATGATGTAGCGGGAGATACATTCCTCTTGTCAATGTAGCACGATCCTTGATTGATTTCGTACTACCTTCATACTAAGAGAACTGTTAGCTTGATCATAATCAAAGTATAGAGGTAAAAATAATTAAATAAACAAGGTAAGGAACATGTTTAGCTCAAATTAGAGATATCTAGTATCCCTAATTCTCTTTGAATGTTGAAGAACGGCTCGGTCGCAAGAGGTTTGGTGAAGATATCAGCTAGTTGTTTCTTGCTCTCTACATGTTCAAATATTACTTCTCCTTTTCCTACATGATCTCTTAGGAAGTGATGCCTTATTTTGATATGCTTGGTTCGTGAGTGTAGAACAGGATTTTTGCTTAAGTTTATGGCACTTGTGTTGTCACACATGATAGGTATTCGATCAAGCTTAATACCAAAGTCAATGAGCTGCTGCTTGAGCCATAATATCTGAGCACAGTAACTTCCGGCAGCTACATATTCTGTTTCAGCTGTAGATAATGCAACTGCTACTTGCTTCTTGTTGTGCCAACTTATCAATGGATTTGAGAATAGATGACATGTTCCACTAGTACTCTTTCTGTCATATTTGCATCCAGCAAAGTCGGGGTCGGAGTATCCCACGAAGTAGCATTAATTTCCCTTAGGATACCATAGGCCATATGTATTGGTTCCACGGAGATATCGTAGAATTCTTTTTACAGCTTTTTGGTGTGATTCCTTTGGGCATGATTGGTATCTTGTGCACATGCATACACTAAACATGATGTCCGGTATTGAAGCTGTGAGGTACAATAGTGAACCTATCATACCTCGGTACAATTTTACATCAACTTCTTTACCCCTTTCATCCTTGTCTAGGTTTCCATTTTTTTGCATAGGTGTGTCAATTTCCTTTGCCTCACTCATTCCAAATCTCTTAAGCAACTCCATGCAATACTTGGTTTGACTAACGAAAGTTCCTTGAATAAGTTGCTTGATTTGTAGACCACGGAAGAAGTTCAATTCTCCCATGAGGCTCATCTCAAATTCACTCTGCATAAGCTTAGAAAAATCTTTGACAAGTTTTGCATTAGTCGATCTGTCATACCCTATTGTTTTACGTCTGGTTAAAATTAATTCCATAAGGATATACCAAAAAAAATAGGAGCCATGGGGTTTAACATCTCTATTGTTAAACCCATTCTCTTATAAATTTGGTTAGAATTAAAATAAAGGTGTGTTTAGTAGATACTGGGGCCCAAACATTTGACCCACATATTTTATTTTAATTCTCACAACCTATTTTAAATATAAATGGTTATTATTATTGACTAAGGGGTGCATACAAAGGAAAAGGGGTGTGATTGAAATTCGTTAGGCTGAATCTTGAAATGTTTGGCTGTCGCACGCTCGCGAAAAATAAACAAAGTCGCCACCAATATATTTATCCCATAAGGGAAAGGAATATAAGAAAACCTAACAAAGAAAGGAACAGGGTCTTACGACCAGAGAATCTAGGTACGGGAGTCGGTTACGCGAGGGGAAGGTATTAGCACCCCTCGCGCCCATCGTACTCGATGGTATCCACCTATGTTTATTTCTATCTAAAGGGTGTATACTATGCCTATGTCTATATGCGAATGAATGCAAAATGTAGGGAAAGTAAAGAATTCTACTCGCACGGGCCCTACCCCGCTGCCTACGTATCCTTTTCAGGAATCAGAGTTACCGTAGCTCGGCTCACGATTTTCTGTTTGTTTTTGTATTTTTTAATTGGGCGGAGTTAACGTTCGTGCTCTTGCATAAGGGATCGCCTACGATGCATTCGAGCGGAAATAACAGTGCCCTTAGGAGGAAGAAAGATTGGTTTGTGTCTTTTAGGGTAGATGAGTGGTGAACAGTTCCCAATACCGGGCCACTCACCACTTTCTCTACTTTGTTTTAATTTGAACCGTTGTTAGGTGTTTTAAGTGTTTTGGTTGTGTATTTTTTAAGGGGATTTACTTTGCGAGTCAAATCACATAAAATGTATAATGATCGAGAAGCAGATTAGGGAATGAATCCCACTCGCTTCTATCCCATTATGTAATGTTCGAGAAACAAGTTAGGGAATGGATCCCACTCATTTCTCTCCCATCAATTAATGTTTGAGAAACAGATTAGGGAATGAATCTCACTCATTTCTCTCCCATTAAGTAGTGACCGAGAAACAGATTAGGGAATGAATCCCAGTCGTTTCTATGCCACTAAGCGATTGAGAAACAGATTAGGGAATTAATCCCACTCATTTCTCTATCACTTTCTTAATGTGATTCACATCTTCCTTTTATTAAGTATTTTAAATGTTGAAAAGAAAAAGGATGCAATAGGGAACTATGTCTCAATTCTAGTCTAAGTTGTCTAATGATTATTATTGTTATGTACAAGCAGTCTAAATCTAAAGTTAAGATGGAATAGGTTCTGAAAGAAGCATACAAGTGGTATTAACAACATAGGCCAAAAATAAGGCCAAAAACTAAGCAACAAAGTCACACAACAATTATACAAAACGAACATGGAAATAGTACAAAAATGATTCAAGCATTAGTACAAAAATGAAACTAAAAAATACTACTATTTTTTATGAGTTTTTTTGGTGTTAGGGGAATTCTAATTCAAGTTTAAATTGCACTTAAAGAACCTACATTCTAATAAGCCTAAACTAGTATTTTATGGTTTTTATGAGGTCAAAAGACTAGTGTCAAAATTAACCTAAGATCTACTTATTTTTTATGAACTTTTTTAATGTCAATGATCACCTAAAAATCTAACAAAATATTAGAGGTTTTATCATGTTTTATCAACTAAAAGAAAAAACTATTGGGAAGTGAACTAAGATCTATCATTGATTTTATGCATTTTTTTACTTGATTTAAAAATTGGAATTAAGAGCTAAAGTAAAAGCAAAACAAAAATTAAATTGAAAATCTAAGCTACACTGCAGGGGATGAGTTAGCAGTTTTTTATATGAACTAAAACTAGTCACAAGTAAAACTGGGCCAGGAACAGGGGGTGGGAAGAGCAGGGCGCTCAGGCGCATGGTCATTGAGGTGTTGGTGCAGTAGTAGATAAGGGGTGTATTTCAGAAACAGGGCAAGGCCCAAGCGTGCTATGGTCCACGCTTCACAACTCAACTCTATTCTATTTCCATTTTTATTCATTTTTTTTCAGCCATTATTGTGTGTCAGCATTTATTTTTTATTCAATCAGCAACATCATTATTTTTTACATGTAGCTTTTTTTTATTAATGCAAAGTAACGTAGGATCAATGCACATACATCAATTGGTCATGTATTGTTAAAGTGAGATAAGACAAAAACCAAGTCAGAGCCAATCATACACAGCCACCACATCACTCTAATCATTTGCATATGGGCAAGGCATGAAATAAAATGGGAATCCTAACCAACCGCAAACTGCCACGTAGGATCTGAGGCATAATCAATAAAAGCAAAACACAGGCGTCGGTGATACCTCCGGTCACCCTCTGCGGCGACCTTGCCGTGCCGGAACTCCTCAGTTTGCTTAGAAATAAAGAAAGGTTACACCTTTCTACTCGAAATCTTGCGATGAGCATGGATCCGCACTCTTCTTCTCCTAATTCTCACTACAACCTCGAAACCGAGATCGATTCTAAAACCCTATCCTAAAGAACCTCCACTAAAACTCACTCTAAGCATTCTAATGTATTCATAATCACTCGTAGAAGTCAAAAACGGTTTAAGCATCACCACAACAGTCATCTAAATCTAACTCAGCAGGGATAAAGAATGCATAAGAAGGTAACGTAAAGATTTCATGGCTTATCACGAATTTCTAGCATGCTAAGACGTTTAGTGCACTTACTTGTATGGATCTTGAATGAAGAAGCAAGAGAACCTCACAACTCGAATCCAAACTCGGATGCGTATCACTGATTTGAAGAAGCTTCGAATCTGAGATTGAGCTCAAGATTTGCAACGGATCCAAAGGTTTGATAATGAGGTAGTCTCTTTCAGGAAGCCATTAGAGTTGATGTAGTTGCTTGGAGTTCTGAAAATAATGAAGGAAATGATGCTGAGGGTTAGCGAAGATGGTGGTGTAGGGTGGTGGTTGTGTTCGTCGGAGTTTGTTAAGAGTTGAAGAAGGTGATGGAGATGAGGGAGGTTCAACGGTGGTGATGGTTTAAGTTTAGAGGTGGAGATGATGGTTGAAGGTGGAGGTTAGAGGTAGAGGAGAGTGGTGGTTATGGAGGTTATGAGAAGTTTGTTAGAGTTTGTTACGATGGTTGGATGGTGGTGAGAGAGTGATGAAGGTGGCGACGGTGGTTGCAATATGAGTGTGACGATAGTTATGGAGGTTGAAGCTATGGAGGTTGAAAAACGGTTATAAGTTTGTTACGTGAAGATGAGGTGAGAGAGAGAGAGGAGGTGAGTGAAGGGAAGAGAGAATGGGAGAGTGAAGTGAAAAAAAAATCTGGAAAATGAGGTGTTATGTTTATATAGCATGAAGTGGTGGTGCATGGTGATTATGGTATGGAGCGTGTAGTAAATTCTTTTCCTCACTCTTTCACGTGCATGGGCTTTTAAAATAAGTGATGGTTTGGTGTGTGTTGCAAACAAAACTCAAACTCTACTTGGTTCAACATGTCCATGGTGATGGCTTTGCACACTTATAACTCTAGGTATGCTCCATTGATTGATTCAAATTTGTGCTCAAAGTGAAGAGGGTGTGGGATAGAGAAGATTTGATGTTGAAAGTGTCTTGAGAAAACACTTATAAGTGTAAGAAAAATGGTCATGGACTCATGGTGTCACCATTGTGCACGCGCAGCTAGAGACTGGCTCATGCTTTTGGTCAGAACACGACTTTGTGAGGGCAACACTTTAAGGCCTCATGCCTTACTCATCATATATCCAAAATAATTGATCTTGAGATCACCGGATAGAGGACATGGTAGAGAGTGGTTTAGTATCAATATTGATCCATATGGAGGCTTATAGAGTCTTAAAATTGACATTCAAAATGGCACGCCACCTGTTCGGCAAAATGCATACGCATGCCCTAAGAACCTGGCCCAGCTTGCCATGTAGTGGTGACTTGATGAAGGCAGGACTTTGAGGCTTCATAAATGATTCAATACACACTCAATTTGCTTCATTCTTGTTTCATTGTGTAGAGGGCACGGAGGAGAGTAGATTCATATCAAGTTTGCATTTGTAGGGTTCCTGAATTGTACTAGAATTGACTTCAAATGTGGTACACCAGGTGTTTGACTCAATGCTTCGCGCGTGACCACAAATCGGCCTAGCTAAATGACTTGAACAAATGCATTTCCTCTAACTTCAAACCAATATAACTCTTGAATCAAGCTTTAAATGGAAAAACTCCCAACTAGAGAATTGTAGAATGCCATGATCTGAACATTTTTGATGTTGGGAGTTTTCTGAAATAAGACCTTTTGACACGTGTAAATTGACGGTGAAGTGGACTGTTCATCAAACTTTTATGAGCCAAAATATTTTCTAAGTGTTAAAACTTTTCATTTTTGATTATTTTTCTATTTTTGGCAATTTTTGTCAAACTCCCGATTTTATTCGTTCTTTGACTTTTCTTGACTATTTTTCCACCAAGGGTCAATATTTGAGCAATTCTTTTGATTTTGACCTAAAAGTCAACTGTTATGATTTTTCTCCGATCTTAATGAAATTCCCGATTAATCAGCTTCTGACTAGTGGCAATCAACAGAACACTTCCACACGGTCATCATACCATCACTCCTTATAAAATCAGCTCTTGATTGATGTGTTGACCAAAAAGTCAACTGCGTTGACTTTGGTCAAGAAACCCTAATTCAGGATGACTAGTTGAATTACAAGCTTGTATACTCCCACCAGTGCCTTGAGTTGAGAATGAGAAAACCCTAATCCAGGAAAACTTTGATGAGAACAAAGCCACATAATTACACCTCAGACCCTTATTTTCTGATCAGGAATTCTTTGCCATAAAAGCTCTTTCTTGCCAGTCTTTGAATGGTAACAATGATATGAATGCATGAGTTGAATGACCTATATGAAATATGCGCATGAATGTAAAACTAGATAATTAGGGTAGGACAAATTTGGGGTATGACAGCTGCCCCTATTTTATCGTCTTAAACCTGAAGGTGAGATTGGCGCTAGCCTTTCAAACATTCAAGGTAGAAGAAGATTAAATATCAAGACCAGAAATTTGTCCTAAACGATGAGATGGGGTATGTGTTGTCCTTATTTTTGTTTTGATATCTGCTGGGGAAAGAGAATTTTTTATTTTTTTGGTGGAGAATTATACAGTGAATAATGGATTTGAATGGTGGTAGTATGTAACGTAGCCGAGGTGCCAATACAGGTTTTCAAAGAGAATGGTTGTACGAGACAATGACTCAAAGGGAAAGATCTCGTGCGATCTACGACTCAACATCGGGAGAAGATCTCGTACGAACTTCAGGACTGAAAGAAAAAAAAAAGATCTCGTACGATCTATGACTCAACATCGGGAGAAGATCTCGTACGATCTTCAAGACTGAAAGGAAAAAGATCTCGTACGATCTATGACTCAACATCGGGAGAAGATCTCGTACGATCTTCAGGACTGAAAGGATAAAGATCTCGTACGATCTATGACTCAACATCGGGAGAAGATCTCGTACGATCTTCAAGACTGAAAGGAAAAAGATCTCGTACGATCTATGACTCAACATCGGGAGAAGATCTCGTACGATCTTCAAGACTGAAAGGATATGACTCAACATCAAGAGAAGATCTCGTACGATCTTCAAGACTGAAAGGAAAGAGATCTCGTGCGATTTATGACTCAATATCGGGAGAAGATCTCGTACGATCTTCAGGACTGAAAGGAAAGAGATCTCGTACGATCTATGACTCAACATCGGGAGAAGATCTCGTACGATCTTCAGGACTGAAAGGAAAGAGATCTCGTGCGATTTATGACTCAACATCGGTGTGAGAATAACAAACTCACGACTCACAAGGATTGAAGAAGGACAAACATCAACAATGAGGTTGGAGAAGGAGAAGATTATCAACAATATTGAGGCTGGGGATTGGGAATTGGGCTATGAAAGGGTTTGCCAGGTTGGGAATTGGGCTTTGAAAGGGTTTGCCAGGTCGGAAGGCAAAGGATTCACAACACGGGGGTTGGACCTGAAATTTTGTCCTCATGAGGGAAGGGGACCACAGAGACTGGTGACGACTAGACTCGATCAAAAGACATCGGTAAACATTGAAGAATCACGAAGATGTTGATGCTTGCGAAGCATAAGAATCACATTAATCCCTCAGGCCAAAGGCGGGGTGTAACTCTTCAAGAGCGGCAATCGTTCGAATTGCCACACACCAAGTATGGTTATTCAAACGATTGAAAAATGAGATGGGTTGAATGCCCACCCTCATTCGCACTCTAATTTGCACGCAGCACACGGGAAATAACCAGAATAAGACTAGTAACGACTAGACCCGACAAGAAGATGATAGTAACCATTGGAGATTACGGAGATATCGATGCTTACGAAGCATAAGAATTACATTAATCCCTCAGGCCAAAAGGCGGGGTGTAACCCTTCAAGAGCGGCAATTATTCGAATTGCCACACACCAAGTATGGTTATTCAAACGATTGAAAAATGAGATGGGTTGAATGCCCACCCTCATTCACACTCTAATCTGCACACAGCATACGGGAAATAACCTCGGAGACAACGATTCTGACGAAGAAAGACATTGTGTCCGATCCACACTGGAGAGAGAAAACGAAAGTTTTTCTGGGGATATATTACTTCGTACCTTCTGGGCACATACAAACTGGCTTATGCATTGATGCATGTTTGGAATTTTTGTATGGCGTAATGCTCCATTTTGATGGATATGCTACGCTTTTGAGGAGGCAATGTTATATGCAATGGATATTATATGCAGAGTGCCAAATAAAGGCATTAGTGAGGTAAACACCAGGGAGAATCCCCTTAGTGTTAAGGACCATGTGGAGGTGCCAATAGATATTGGACTTTGATTTGTAAGATGCTCCTTCTTTGACTTGAAGAATAATTTCTGACTTCTCACCATGTGCCATTGCTTGGAGGATTTTCAGCTTGAGGAGATTCCCTCGATTCACCATGTTGGGGATGAGGGATCCAGATAAGAAGCCCAGATGGGGGAAGTAGAAGAACTCCTAGGAGAAATAAACTCCTATGCTTAAGGGATGGAACAAACTCTCTGGAGAAATAAACTCCTATGGTCGGGGAGAGACAATATGACTCAAGATTTTGCCCTAAGCTTCACGACCCATGAAGGAATTCGCACTAAAGAAACCTTGGAGAGATTTGTCGAATCTCGACGTAACTGCCCCAGATTGGTTGAATTTGAGAGAGATTCCTCGACTTGATTGCCCCAGATATGCCAAATTTGAGAGGTCAAACCTCGATTCAATTGCCCCTGATTGGGTACATCTTACTAGAATCCTCAAGCTTTCTTTGTTTTGAAGTCAAACAAACGTGGAAACAACTTTACCACGCTCAAAGGAGTCTTCAAATTCTTCCCCTCAAGGTAATCAAAGAAAGCATTAACAGTTCATGCCCAACAGTGTTTTTAGAGAACCTGCCCCTTGATGGTCAACATTTGAAATGATTAGCTTTTACTCCTCGGAGTTCTCAAGCCTCTTGTACTTTGACATGATCAAGTCACTCACTAATTCTCATCATGATAACTTCCTTGATATTAAACACATATTTTGTATGCAAAAGAATGTCAATTCTAAGAATGATAATTCTAATGCAAAGCCTATGTTAGTCTTGAAGTTGTAAAACTTTTTTGTGAAATGAGGTTGCGACCTCTTGTGACCGAATCACTAGTTGACACAACCTCGATTTTTGCATATGGAAGACAAAGCAAACGTACGATACCAACATGGATATGAGTCTCGCTTCATTGGGAGTCAGTTAAACGCTATCTCATCGGAGTGCGCTTTCAAAATAAACCCTACTTCTATTAGGACTTTTAAGGGTTGTAACTTGGCCGGGTTCATGGTTTTCAGAAAACAAAGGATTTTAAGGCTCAAAATTATTTGTACCCACCCCCTTCGTGATGTTCTCCATTCCTATGTTCAGTTAACTAGACACGAGTGTTCATCCCTCACAAGGAATTTGAAATGGTTGAGGAATCAATGAGGTTCTTTGGACATGGCGGTCGCTCACCTTTTATTCTTCTGATTCATTGTCACACGACTTTGTTCTTGCTTGGCAATTTCATCGTCTTTTTTTATGCTTCTTTTGTCATTTTTCTTTTCATCCTTTTCTTCTTATTTATTTTTTTTTGCCATTTTTTTTGCTATTTTTTTTGAACAAGTCGTGCGACCTCGTATTATCTTTGATTCGTTGGAGGTGATTACGACTGCCTCACTCCTTTGATTTGATGAAGGATTACCATTGTGGTATCATCATCTCTTGATCTCTTGATGGAATAAGGATAATCATTGCGGTTTTGACATTCCTCAACCTTTTGAAGGATAACCATTGTTGTATCCTTAGATGCATACTCTTTTGGTGAGTTTTGAACACTCGATCAAGTTAAATGAACACTACCCTGTCCCAAGGTTAAAATAAGGGTCTTTATGATTAGAAAAGAACTTCCTTCTCCAAGGCTCAAAGGGGTTGACAAGGTTCTATCTCCCTTATATCTCCGGTGTTTGGGAATTTGAAACAATGCCTGTACATCCTCAGTAGGGTTTTATTCAAAAGCACACAATTGGAGATTTTGCATTTTTATTTTTCATCATTCTCCCTTAGCTTTTTGCCTAAACAAGTGATTAGTAAAGTTGGTATCGTAATGCCAAAAACATTTTATGAGTGAAAACGAATGGATTACTTCAAGACGAACATAAGCAATGTATTGTTATTTTCATTCAACGATTAAAAAGCTTTTACATGCTATCGATGCTTAAACACACAAAGGAAAAATTACAATGAGAATGCAGTAAGAAACTAAATGAATGTCGTTGTTGAGGAGACTTGACTCCGTCTGGACTTATTGAGCTTGAATACTTTCTGTAGTTCCTTCCAAATACTTCAGATTACTTCAAAAGAAAACTCCAGCGAAGTCACCCAAGATTATAAACTTTTTCCTTACTTTAGGGATTCGAGCAATGCGAGTGATACAATGCTCAAGATAAGAGTACGTCTTGCTTATCCCTCAATCGGGGGCCCCAAGCATAGATGTTGGACAAGTATTCACCATCAAACACGGAGGAACCTTGCGTAGTCATCAAACTTTGAAAAGCCATATGTTGTAAGGAAGGCCCAAAACACCGACTGAAACACCAACTTCCACGGATACAACTGAGCACAAGAACCTTGAGAATGAGAGATGCTTCTACAAAACACTCTTGATTACCTCTTGGAAAAAGATTCTAACAAAGTTGCTCAAGAATTTGTGGTGCTTTTATTATTATCATACCAACGGGTTCAAACAAGGAAGGTAACTTTCAACAAGACAAGGAGTATTGCAAATGAGAATACAAAAATGAAATGATGATTGTCATCCTTGAGGAGCCTTGACTCCGTTTGGGCTTATTGTTCTTTGGTGATGCTTTATGGAATATGGACATTCATTTGGGCATGAGCTCTTCGATTTATGTGTAGGCCATTTGGAGTGAATGATATCGCTTTGGAGTCAATGAGATCCTGGACTTTGCGTTTTAGAATATTGCAATCCTCAGTTGCATGTCCAGATGCCCCAGAATGGTACTCACACTTGGCGTTTAAGTCATATCCATGAGGAATTGGTGTTGGAGGGGGCTTAGATTCCCTTAGTTGGACCAAAGAATCCTTGAGTAAATGAGAGATCATTTGACTATAGGTCATAGGAATTGGGTGAATCTCTCTTGGTGGTCTCCTTGGCCTTTGTGGACCCTGTTGTGGGTGATGATTCAAATGCCCAATCTGTTCAGGTGTCTTCCCCTTTTGATTTGGCTGTGAAACAATCGAAGACTGATAAAGTGGAGGATCCGGAATCCAAGACAGTGTATTGTGCCTCTGACCTGAAGTAGACCCGACATAGAAGTATGAATCAACCTTTTCTTCTACCATAGATGGAACCCTGTTTCCTTGAACACTCATACCCTCGGGGGTGAACAAAATCATTTTTGAGTCAATGAGATCTTGAATTTGATGTTTGAGCGCCCTACAATTCTCAGTGTCATGACCAGGTGCCCCAGAATGGAACTCACAATGAGCATTGGCATTATAACCAGGAGCTTGCATAAACGATTAGTTTACGTTGAAACGAATTAAAACATGTAATACGAAAATTCAAGAATGTGTATGTAATTGATGATCATGGCATGGGATTTTTGAACGTGATCATGGCATAAATATTACCTGGGACTACCTGATGATCCTGTAGAGATTGAATGGAATGAATGGGAGGGCCTGAGTTCTGTTGAAAACAAGTTTTATCCTTGCCCTAATTTGAGAACTTTTTCGTGAATTTTGGTTGCCTCTTGAGGTTAGGTTTTTTCTCCTCCTTACATGTTGAATGTGTTTGGCTATTTATATGGGATAGATTAGGTCAAGAAAATTGGACTCAATCTTTGTGAATCAAGAGATTTGCATTTGATTTTCGAAAAGATATGAAAAGCTTCTATTTTGAGTTCAAACATGTGCCAATCATATTCAATGATTTTCCTCCTTTTCAATATGCATATTTGATTGATTACAATCAATGGAAAAATATTGAGTCAACAATTATAATTATTTTATGATTTATTTGTTTTACTTGCATTTAAATGATAAAAAATCAAATAAAAAGAAATAAAATCATGGAAATAAAAATAATTGGCCTATGGCCTCCCTTTGGGCTCAAAATTTCGTGGATGACTCAAAATATGAAAGCCCTTTACTCAAAAACTTATAATTCTTCACTTTGCCCTTTTGCATTTTCTTAAAAGTAGTCCAACTTGTGTAAGCCATAACTCCTTCATTTTTGATTGTATGGAAGTGTACTTGAACTTTTTAGAAAGCTTAGAGTGTCCTCTAAATGATGCTTTTGGTTTCATATTAGTTAAATATTCCATTCTCAAGTTATGAGCTTTGACCCAAAAGGTGTTTTCGTTGACTTTTTTGGAAGACCTCTAATGTATTGGCTCATATCTCTTATGCGGAAGCATTTCTTGACCTTGGGCCCAACATAAAAGTTGTAGAGAATCAAATTTCCTTGAGAATGATATTTGGTTGAGGAATTTCTGAGAAAGTATGAGAGAGTTATGGCTGGTCAAAGTTCGGTTGACTTTTACCTAGAAACCCTAATTTAGCAACTTTGTACTTTTTTTGGATTTTTGACCTTTTCTTGATGGATCATGATCAATCCTTGATCAAATGATGAATTATACTTCAAAATGAGAATGTCGACAAAAACTCAGGAACTTTGACTGTGATTTGACCATAGTTTGACTTTTAGGCCAACTAGTCGATTGTTGATTATTTGGGCCATTGAGAGAGCAATCTTTTGAATCAGGGCTTGAAACTTGGTATGAGGGTACTTTGAATCATATGAGAGATCATGGAATCCACTTGAGGTATTAGAAGTTCAAATTCCTTGAATAAATCAGAAACCCTAATTTAGAGGCTGTTGTTCAAGAGAGAGACTGCATGCTTCCTTCTTGTATATCTTTGAGCATTTGAAAGTTAGATGGACTGGAATATGAATAAATATGTTGGGAAAATTTTGGGGTATGACAGCCAATGATGAACATCTGAGGCTTCTGTTGAATTTTAATGTTTTTTTTATTTTTAAAGGTTTTTGGCCAATGATGCATTGAGAAGGCCGTATTTTTATATACTATACATATATTTTTGCTTAGCCATGGTCATTGTTGTCTCGATCTGACAATGACCATATCAAAACCTTTTGAGTATTTTATTAATTAAAATAAAATAAGGTTTATTTGGCTAAAGGGTTTCAACCATCTTATTGGTTGCGATGATTAGTCTATTTTCTCTAAAAATTCGTTATTATTTATAGAATCTATCGACTACAAGGGATAACGATAAAAATTAAATAATTAATTCTATAAAACATATTTATTTGTTATTAGTGATAATCGAACCTATCGATTAGAATTGGTCACAATACCTGCCCTATATCAAAACTGAGATTTACCCTTTTGGGCAAAGGCTAACCTTTTTTTTAAATCTATTAGTGAACAATTGTCAAATATTTTTTTTTTATAAAACCTAAACCTAAAGATTAAATGGGTCCCCTTGAGTACAAGGGAGGCAAAGGGTGCCTAACACCTTCCCTTTGCCTAATTTACCTACTTACCCAAATCTCTCTTTTTTTAAGGGTTTCTCACTTGCCCCAAATAAAGTGGGTGGCGACTCCGTTTGAATGTAAATTTTAAGCAGGTTGCTACAACTGGCGACTCTGCTGGGAACATTTTTAAAATAAAAAAAAAAGTTCACCCTAGTTTAATTTTTAGGTTTTTTTATTATATTATTTTGTTCATACTTCATATATTGTTTTTATTATCGATTATCTCTAACATTTATAAATATTGTTAATAATTACTGTACTTACATTTTTTTTTATTATTGCATCTAACACTTTTATATTATATCTAATAATTTATATTGTTAATTATTTCTAACAATTTTATTATCGTTGTAACTATTATTACTAACCATTTCTAATAAAAAAATATAACTGAATAATTCTTATCATTATTATTATTATCAATAAGTAGTGACGGATTAATCGCTGCATGGGCATGTGCCTCCGTTTCAAATTTTGAGATTGTACCATTATGATATATTCTGGAATTCTAAATGCTAATCCCCGTTGCCAACATGTCATTTTTGCACTTACCATTTACAACTATTACGTATATATACTCTAAATATTATAATTTAACATATTATTATCATTTTATATATATTGAAATCATTAACGAACTTTCTTTTCATTCTGGTAAAGTTTCAAAACAAAAATTATTCAATTTTTTTAATAACTATCAATTAAATTTAAAAGATAAAAGATAATTTGTACTTCTTCAATTCCTAATTAGAAGACTCTGAAACAAAATTACAGATTAATTAACAATAATATGTGAAGCAAAGGAGAAGATTTCCAGTTAATAATAATATTATCTTGAACAGTGTGTCAAGTTTTTATTATTTTGAAACAGATATGAAGGAAGATACAGATCCGACGAATGCCACCACCACTTCACGCAGGGGTAACAACTCCGACGCACCCGTTCCACCGCAAAGCTCCAATTCCGGCAGATCAACCACCAGGAAAAAACGACAGAAGCTTTCGATTACATCACCAGAAAAGACCGCTCTCCAGCATCTCCACTCGGCTAATGTCTTCCTCGCGATTCCTCCGTGAGCACTACCGGCCGAGCATCGCATGATGATAGGAAGCAATTCCTACCAAGGTTCTAAACTAGGGTTTAAACTAGGAAAGAGGAAGAATAATAAAAAGGACTTAAAATAAAAGATAAAAGATAACTTTGATTTTCATTGATTGATTCTATATGTCTCCATGAGACTACATTATATAACATTCTTAATGGATAATAATAATAACATAAAAGCCCAAACACTACTAAAAGCCCAATAACCATACTAATAATATACTCCTATTATTACCCTTCTATCATTGCCGCGGGGTTCACATGAACCTTGTCCTCAAGGTTCTAAAACAAGAATAGTCGGCGGACCAGGTTCAATCTCATTCAACGAAATCTCTTTAGCATACTGTTAGCTTCTCTAGTAAGTGCGTGAAATGCACCTATTGAAACCTCATATGAAAAATTTGCTTCAGAATTTGTACTAGTACTTCCAACAACAGAAACAGAAATCAAATCCATATTGTCACTAATTGCTTGATCAATAGCAGCAAATACATAGGCACCAAAACAAAATTCTTCGGTATTGGAGAGAGGGTAAAACCCGCACCACAAAGCAGGACCCACAGGGAAACAAGAGGGGAAGTGTTTGATCCCGAAAGAGCAAATGGCAAGAATAAGCAGTATCCATGCTGCAACATCATTGATCGCACCGGCTAATCTTGCCATACGACCGACATCGGTTGTCAGGAGTTTGAGCTCAGCTAGGATGCGAGCGAGAACAGGAAAGGCGGTAATCGAAAGAGAAACACCCATGAAGACGAGGAAGGCAGCTGGATTAACATCTTTGGATATCATCATGCGAAGAAAAACTGAAGTGCCTATACCAAGTACAAATGAGAAACTGATCCCAACAAGGGTTATGCATAAGGCTTTTGTACATGTTCTGTGTATAGACCGCATGTCGAGTTCAAGACCAATGTTGGCTTCTGTTTCAAGAACTGTTAAGCTTCTTTCAGGAAAAAATATCTCTAGAAATCTCTTGTTTCTCCCAATTGCTGAAGGTCCTGGTAATATTCCTCCCTCAGCATCAAGACTAACAATATATTCTTCAAACAACAGTAGCGATTTAACCTTCGCATTATGGCTGGTCCAAGTTGCAACCTGGTGTGCTCTCTTGAAAACACCAATGTTGTTTCCATATGCAGTAAGAGTATAATCGTGATACGAAGCAAGAGTACCAATCTTCTTAGGAAGTTGAGGACCAACGACAACCAAAGGGAGCTTTGCACAGTTAAAATTGTGAAAAGCTTTTCCAACAATGATAGTAACAAAAGCTTCAGTGTCGAGCCTCTGAACGGAAAAGGGGACGCCAACGACGATACGTCCGAGGAAAGCCTCAGACCATTTCTTTTGATGAACCAGCAGGAAACCCACTTTTCGGAAAGCCAAAAAAGCCTTTGGAGACATTTCAGAAGCTTCCATATATACTGCAACCTCGATGTTCCCATAGATTGAATTGGTAGTGTTCATTGTGTCTTCCGTCAATGTCAAACCATATCCAACACAATAATGTTGCGGATGGCATGGCCCGGGGTCAAAAACCAGAAATACATTAAGTAGCAAATTTGCGAAAATCGAAATAAGCTTCTTGAGATCAAATCCTATGATACTACACTCGTAAAGAACGGGTTCTTCAGGAACCTGTTATTTTGGTAGTTCTAAACTCCGGATGAGTTGCCTGATGTGAACATGAGCTACGCGACTCTTCCATGATTTTTTATGAATGGAAGTTTTGGGAATATTTCCACCAAAAGAACTACTTTCCACCAAGTCATGTTTGAAGTTGCTAATAGCAGCACTCAACCGATGTGGAGCTTTAGCAGCAGCATAAGACAGTGAATAAGAAGCATTAATCGTAGCAGATGCCTTATTCGTCGAGCCTGTACATAAAGTTAAATTGTTTTCTCTCTGGTACTTCATTATAAGTTGTGCTTGCTTACAATCAATGCCACCAGTCGTCTCATACTCCACATCTAGTTTTCCCCCAATCTCTGAATTCGCATTCAGCCCAATAATTGCAATGGAGTTTGTTGATTTTGGAAATGGGAGAATTGAGTCATTGTTTTTCAAAAGTACAATGCCACTTCTTGCAGCTTCTAGAACTATGTCTTGGAAGATAATAGTGTTCGAACAAAATAAGGGAATGGTTGGCAAGGGTATTTCAACGAACACATTGTGGGCAACACCTGAGTTTGACTCACTCGTTTGATAACACAAAAACTCAAAATCAATTTGATCTGGTGGTTTCGGATACGGTTCTTCGGGTGGATGTAAGACTCGGAGTGTTGATTCTAATGGAGGAAAATTAGATAAAATAAAAGGATATGAAAACTTGACTGTTGAAGATGGTGATTTTGGTAGTGTCGTCAATGATTGGTTTCCGTTTGGTGGCTTTATATGAGAAAATGAAACTGGCCCCTTGGTTGAATATCGATTAGCCAATATGAACATACCTGAACCTTTTGGTTGTGTTCCATACGGATATGGTGATCTCTCTAGGTTATCCTCGGCAAAATAACTTTGCTCTTTCAAGAATGAAGATTCTTGAACAGTTTCTACTTTGTTCTACTCCGTTGATTCATATGCTTTTGTGTTAGCATCATGAGTGTTCGAATCATATGGATTCAATGGTGGTGGTGTTGTCACCGATTCGTCAGCGAGGTGGGTCTTTTCGAAATCTGAGACTGTCTTCGCCGGAAGTTGATAAGATTCACCGAACTGGATCTCGTCAGTTGTTGCCACCAATATCAGCGGAGATGACTTTGATGAAATGGTCGGGTATGTCGCCGGAAATTTCATCGGAGTTTGTGGTTCATAAACTATTTTTCGATTCGTCATTCGTTTGCCTATTTTGTGTTTGTCATTTCTAACAGATAATAGGAAGGCCACCCTCAAAGACAACTGGCGCGGTTTCTTTTTCACTAGGCATATTGGATTTGGAATCAATGGCATCCATGGTGAAGGTGGTGTATGACATTAGTGTTGTTGTGGGGAAACGAATGGATAACCATTAAAATCCAAACTTTGTGAAGTAATAGGAAGAGTTGTGTTAGTGGGATAAAGTGGAGGAATGTTCCATGGATATGAGTAATGAGAATGTGGTAAATATCTATGATTTAAATATAATTTTTGTGATGCAGATGCATGAGTGTAATAAGGTGTAAAAAGTTCCCATGGAAAAGATGGAAATGAAGGTGTGGTATGAGATGTAAATGAGGGGTTTGTGGGATAGGTAGGTGGAATACTCCATGGATGATATGAAGGTGTATGAAAATTATACTCCATAGGAGGATTTGAGTACAAGAATGAAAGCACCAATTGATAGGAAGCAATTCCTACCAAGGTTCTAAACTAGGGTTTAAACTAGGAAAGAGGAAGAACAATAAAAAGGACTTAAAATAAAAGATAAAAGATAACTTTGATTTTCATTGATTGATTCTAAATGTCTCCATGAGATTACATTATATAACATTCTTAATGGATAATAATAATAACATAAAAGCCCAAACACCACTAAAAGCCCAATAACCATACTAATAATATACTCCTATTATTACCCTTCTATCATTAATTGATAGGAAGCAATTCCTACCAAGGTTCTAAACTAGGGTTTAAACTAGGAAAGAGGAATAACAATAAAAAGGACTTAAAATAAAAGATAAAAGATAACTTTGATTTTCATTGATTAATTCTAAATGTCACCATGAGACTACATTATATAACATTCTTAATGGATAATAATAATAACATAAAAGCCCAAACACTACTAAAAGCCCAATAACCGTACTAATAATATACTCCTATTATTACCCTTCTATCACATCACCGTCACACCACTTCCGCCGGTCACCATCTTCGTCTAAAAGCTATCACCGGCGACAACATCATCCATGTCCGTAACTTTCTCCAACGGAGCTGCTCCACCGCAAATACCACCTGTCGATGGACCAGATCGTGATGCCGACTCACTCAACACCGCCGTCCTTCACGCATCAGCCCTTTCGATCGCGTCAGCGCTGCGCAAATTACCGCAGATCCAGTCACCACCATCGTCAGAACCGCCACCATTAGAGGTAACCCATTTTCCCTTTTTTAAAGCTTTGATCAGTGTTGTGCTTTCAATCGATATGAATATGTGAGGGGAAAGAATTTTGTTCTCGTTGAATTTTTTTTTAAGAGAACAAGAAGAAGTTGAAAGCAATGAGGAGGTGAGATGTTTCCTTCTTTTCTTTGGATTCCAATAATGTATGTTGTTGTTTTATTTTTAATTTAACATGGCCACGTGTCAATCTTTGATTGGATGCAATTTTTGTTTTGAAAAATTACCATGTGTGAAATGAGTGTCGCCTGATAGTTGTTATTTCTGTGTTTTTCTTCATTTTTTTTATATTTTCTTATTTATTTCCTAACCATAGATTTAAATTAGAGTTCTAGAGATATTAAGTGGACTTTGGGGCCTTTATATTCTTCTTTTAAACAATTCACCAGCTACATTCACTTCTACACCCCTTGATTTTGTTTAGTTTTTTTTTCGGTTACTAACCTTATTATCATAAAAAATAACAATAAATAAATGATACATAATTATTAATTCAAATTCACCCAATTAAACTTGAATGTGTAATATCAAACCTTTTCTTTGAATCAAATTAATTCAATCTTTCGCAAATAAATACGATGAGTGATTTCACATTTCACTACATCTTCAAACTCGTCAACTCCCGATGTCACACCAATTAATTACTCCAAACACCATTAAAATTCATGTCGATTGGTTTATGTCTAGAACAATAATTAAACGCTACCGCTAAAAATGTGGTAAATGAATTAAGTCAAATTTCTTCGCCTCGAGCGAATTAATTTTGATAAAGATCATGATTCTTTATCAAGACTCAATCAACTCACCTACCCTTCAGTCTTAGGGTTTTCAATTTTATTTGGTGTTTTTATTGTTTTTTTTCTACTAATATTTGTATAATTATTTTGCTATTTCTATTTTGTATTTATAACTATCGTTTTATTATACTTATTGTTGGGGTAATCATATGTTGTTGTTAAACCTAAGTGTGGGAATTATCCTTAAGACCAGGGGGGACTTGAATCGCCTACGAGTCTTATTGATAATTCCACTCAGAGTGGGTTGAATATCCGGAAATGTATGATACGAAGCTTGACTTTGTTGAGGGCAGGACTTGGTATTTAGCTTATCTCTCTGAGAACCTACCCCAAAAATTTGAACCTCGTGGATAAAATGAGTTGTTCTAAAATCCGAAGAGACAGAAAGTCTCGGAGGCTACGAACGACCCCATGAGACGCGTGTCTAGGACATACCAATGGAAAGGGTAGGCTCCCTAAAGCCGCTACGTCGAACCTATGAACCTAGGAATTTTGTGTTGTTGTGCTCATTATATGTTTGCAATTTATATACTTCGAATATCTATGCGTTTCAATTTTGCAGGTACCGTTCCCTAGCCTGTAGGGACTCTAATTTCTAAGACCACGTCATTCCCACAAAGGACATCACCATCTATGCATTCCCTAGCCTGTAGGGATTTTCCTTTTATATCTCAGTATTTTTACAACTACGTGTCCTTCCCACGAAGGACATTTCAATTTATGCACGTCGATTGGCTTCCCGACGGCCATGAGACTTAGTGACTGTCTCAAACGGTCACCCCGCGCTTCCATATACGCATTCCCTAGTCTATAGGGATTCTATTCCTAAAATCGTGTCCTTCGTACGAAGGACAACTTCATTAGCATATGTCGATTGGCCTCTCGATGGCCATGAGATCCAGTGACTGTTTTGAACGGTCACTCTATGCTTGTTCATACGCACTCCCTAACCCGTAGGGATTTTCCTTTTTACATCTTTGTGTTTTTTTTTACAACTACGTGTCCTTCCCACGAAGGACATTTTCGTTAACGCATGTTGATTGGCCTCTCAATGGCCATGAGATCTAGTGATTGTCTAGAACGGTCACCCCGTGCTTGCTCCCGCGCATCCCCTAACTCATAGGGTTTCGAATTTCCATTTATACATCTTTCATCCCTAACCTCTAGGGATTTCACTTCGCCTAATATCGTCCTTAGATAGGTTGTGTTCCGCATATAGAACCTTCCCACGAGGGACAACTTCATAAGTACACGTCGAACGACCTATCAAATGTCATAAGACTTGGTGAGTGTCCTGAACGTTCATCAGCTGCTACTTTCCGTGTACCCCTTAATCTAAGGGATTCCCATTAACGTATCATAACCTCTAGCTTGCAAGTATTTCATTAGAGTCTAATGTCATTCCTAAATCCGCGTATGCTATCTTTTTAGGATTATATCTATCGCATACCCGCATTGCATTACGTGCAAGGAGTTATAATAAAAAAAGGAAATGAGTCCTTTGCATACGCGTGCATTTGCATTTTCATACATTCATACATTTACATTTACCTTTGCATTTTTGCCTGCATCCACACTTACCATGCTAGCCAATTTCCCGATACTCGCGAAAAAAAATCAAAGGATCAAAAAGTATGGAGAAAGGAGAATAAAAGATCCTGGTCTTGCTAAAAAAAAGAGGATGTCTTCCACTATGCCAACCACGTGTTCATGCCTTTTCGTAACAGGATTGTAAATACAACAAATGTTCTCGTCAAGTAAGGATTAGTTCAACAAAGAAGTTCCCTCATAGATACACTCAAGGGGTGTTTAGTCATAAGGGGTTCATCTTAGAACACATCAAATTTACAAGGGCGCTCTACCATAACCTAGGGGCAAGGATTAGTCCAACTGGGGCAATGTCCTAAACAAAGATGCATAACTACGATGGAGGGAAGTTGACATATTTCAACTCCCCACCAAGGGACAAAAGGGGAAAAAGGGTCATAGGTTTCCTTCACCAAACCTACAAATTTCGAAAGTGGCGAATGGTGTAATACTATCCTTAAAAAAAGCAAAAGAGGTTCAGTCAAAGGAAACTCATGAAGTTTCGATACGACGAAAACCCACCGCTAACAATTTATTCCTGACAGGTTTGACGTGTCCAAGGAGAATTCGAGATTACCCTTTACTTCTACAAGTCCATGAACTAAGGAGTAAAACAAGGTCGACAGATTCACAAAGGAGACTGCCCCTAGGATCAATTGGTCTATCATTTCAAGTTGTAACTTCTACGATCACAAAGTGTTATTTGATGTAAAACGTTGTACCTTTCGAATAGTAATTCAATAAAATAATCATGCATGTTTTGAAATCAATTAATTCGCTTCAGTCGCTCACTACTACGACTTTCCACTCGCACCCTTCTATTCTATTTCAATTTCGACTTTCAATTATTAACTAACTTAAGGGAGAATGACGAATACAAATAACTAAGTCTCTCTAAACATATGCTTTCAAGGTAAGACCGAACCGACGATGTAAAGGCATTGTTTCAAATCCGAAACAGTGGAGATAAAAGGATGTTAATCCCTCGTTACCCCCTCGAGCCAGGAGTTGGAGTTTGTTTCTACCTTTCAAAATAAACCTTGATTTTAACCAGGGGCATGGTAGATTTCGATTAATTCAATGATATATTTTGGTTGTCAAGAGAATCAGTCAATTCAAGCAAAGTATCAAGCATATCTTCTTCCTCGCGTTAATCCAAGATTGAGGAACCAATGAAGGTAATATTCACAACATCTTCTTCCTTAACATATCATCCAAGATCGAGGATGTATCAAAATCGAAGCTTACAAATCAGAGTCAACATGGTAGTCACAACATTCAATACCCAAGGATCAATATTTCCAAAGGAGTATTCAAAATAAAAGAAGAAGAAAGCGCCCGCTAAGTCAAAACGGAAAATTCCATGAAAACAAAACCAAATGACTTAGGCAAAATTTAGGGCATACCGATGGATCAGATGCAAAGGAATTGGTTCATGCAAAAATAAGGGATAAAAACAAAACAAAGGAGAAATACCAAGGATAATCTTGTGACTGTTAAATCGTCAAAGCTTCTTATCTATGCTCGGATTTTTACAGCTTTTTTCATCAATGCTTGGATCTTTACTAAGACTTCTGCTCAACATCAAAACTAAAACAATTCTCTTACAAACAAAGCACATTCATTAGATTAAACGAATTTTAGTATCGGGAGAACATCAAGGAGAATGGGGTGGGCTAAATGATTTTGAGCCTTATATCCATTCATAAGTCCTAATTGAGGCAAGGTTGACCACGAAAGCATATTAAGCAGGATTATGTTATACTGACGCCTAGGTTTGTTAAAACTATTTCTAACCACTACGCTTATTCAAGCATTCTCTTCTAACCATCCGATCCTAATTCATAACGGACTTCGATTCCAAAACTTGCATACGCATCACATTGGAGTTACTTCTCAAAGGGTACGACGTCGTCTACAGACAAACACTTAGCACTCAAGGAGATCTCGAATTTGGTTTAACCAAAGGCGACCATTTCTGATAAAGACTCTTGAATGGGGAAACCACGTCCAGAAGGTTTTCCTAAACATGGGGCATACGACCAAACATCCTATTTACTAGGGGCATTCTTCCTAAGGTCCAATTGACTTGGGGCACACCTCGAAGCAATAACAAACAGGGGCATGTCAAACATAGGATAAATTTAAAACAAAGGATAGAACACTATGGATAACCCTCCATATCTTGGAAATCAAGGGCATACCCTTCAATCTAAACGTCGAAGCATATGACAAGATTATTTCTTGGGGCACTTCCCTCATAAGCATCTTTTTCCACGAAAATATTGGGGCAATGGATACCAAATCCATAAGACGCACAACAAAAGGAAAAGGCGTCTTCATGCTTTACAACCTCGTATCAATCTTTCTCTTAACTACAAAGTTCAAAAAAACAGGTATTGGGAAGTCGCGCTAGCATCACACCCCACCGCCTCCAACAACCTTTCAACATCAGCGAACTATACACGCTTTGGTCATCAATAACCTATCATTGGAGCATCATGCAAATACATATAAATCATGCATTACATACATTGGCTGATACATTACACCACACCTTTTTAGGCAGTTTTCTTTAAGACAAATCCTACGATCCTTTCTAGGAACCTTTTCAAGTAGTCTTTTCTAAGGCGTTCATCATCCTTTCTAGGAACCTCTTCAGGAAGTCTTATATAAGATAAATCATTGTCATTCCCAAGAACCTTTCAGGTAGTCTTCTGTAAGATATTCTCTTTCCAAGAACCTTTTTAGGTAGTATTCTTTAAGATAATCATCGTCATTTCCAAGAACCTTTTTTAGGGTAGTCTTCTCCAAGACATTATTTTTCTAAGTACCTTTTTAGGCAGTCTTCCTCAAGACATTCTTTTTCTAAGTACCTTTTAGGGTAGTCTTCTTCAAGACATTCTTTTTCTAAGTACCTTTTAGGGTAGTCTTCTCCAAGACATTCTTTTTCTAAGTACCTTTTCAGGTAGTCTTCTTTAAGACAATTTGTCATCCTTTTCGGGAACCTCTCTAGGTAGTCTTCTTTAAGACATTCTAAGAACCTTTTTAGGTGGCCCTTTTGTAAGACATCCATTATCCTTTCCAAGAACCTTTTTAGGTAGTCTTTTAAGACATATCTTTTAGCCTTTCCAAGCAGTCTTCTTTAAGACATTTCTTATCCTTCGCTCAGAACCTTTTCAGGTAGTCTTCTTTAAGACAAATTGTGTCCTTTACTAACCTTTTCAGGTAGTCTTCTTTAGGACAGATGTTCATATCCATTCCAGAAACCTTTTCAGGTAGTCTTATAGAAGATATTATTTCATTCCACTCGTTACATCAATTAACATATGCATGAGCATAAGCATTATCCCATACATCAAAACATCCAAGTCACTACTCTGGTGCTAAACCACATTGTCCACCTGCCTTCCAGTAACCTTACCGAGTGTTTACTTCCCAATAACCTGATCAATGTATCCCGGAAACCTTACCAGTGATAGCAACCTTGCTGTTCATTTCACTCATAAAACATATACATACGCATTAGCATATACAGATCATCTAGCATATTCACATATTACAAAAAGCCCAGTTCCAACCCACGTGTTGTGATAGGTGTGTTTTCCAACCCTCGTGTTGTGATAGGTATTTTCTCCAACCCACGAGTCGTAAAACAATTGACGTGCTATTTTCTCCGACCCTCGAGTCGTGAGTCTCCAAACAAGTGATAAGATCCCAACTACTATTCCCAATTTTGATGACAAGGAAGTGGTCTTTACCACAAAACTTGTTTCATAACTACTATTCTCAATTTTGATGACAAGGAAATGGTCTTTACCACAAAACTTGTTTCCCAATTGCTATTCCAAAAATTGATGACAACGAAGTGGTCTTTACCACAAAACCTATTTTCCAAATCTTATTTTCTAATTCCCATTCCAATTCCTATTTCCCAACTCCTATTTTCCAAATCCTATCTTCCAATTCCTATTCCGAACTGATTTCCCAACTCCTATTTTCCAAATCCTATTTTCCAATTCCTATTCCAATTCCTATTTTCCAACTCCTATTTTCAAAATCCTATTCCAAATCATATTCAAACTATGACTTATTGCGTTAGTCCATAAGCAGCAATAAGTTATGTCTTATCACGTTAGTCCCTTGGCAATGATATGACGCTACGTCACTTTGGTACGTTAGTCCCTTGGCAGTAAACGAGACGCAGTCCTATTTCAAATCTTAATCCAATGCCTATTCAAACTATGACTTATTGCGTTAGTCCCTAAGCAGCAATAAGTTATGTCTTATCACGTTAGTCCCCTTGGCAGTGATATGACGCTACGTCTCTTTGGTACGTTAGTCCCTTGGCAGTAACCGAGACGCAATCCTATTTCAAATCCTATTTCAATTCCTATTCAAACTATGACTTATTGTGTTAGTCCCTGAGCAGCAATGAGTTACGTCTTATCACGTTAGTCCCTTGGCAGTGATATGACGCTACGTGTCTTTGGTACGTTAGTCCCTTGGCAATAACCGAGATGCAATCCTATTTCAAATCCTATTCCAATTCCTATTCAAACTTTGACTTATTGCGTTAGTCCCTGAGCAGCAATAAGTTACGTCTTATCACGTTATTCACTTGGCAGTGGTATAGCGCTACGTTTCTTTGGTGCGTTAGTCCCCTAGCAGTAACCAAGATTTGTTCATCATGTTAGTCCCTTGGCAGTGATATCTTTCAAATTATCTCGATGATTAATATCACGTTAGTCCCCTGGCAGTGATATAAAGCTACGTCTCTTTGCAAATAGGGATTTATTTTCCCTAATCACAAGATTTTTCAAACAGTTCTTCAATTGGGTTTATCACGTTAGTCCCTTGGCAGTGATCTCCTTCAAAATCATCCTGCTGATCAATATCACGTTAGTCCCCTGGCAGTGATATAAAGCTACGTTTCCATGCAAATAGGGATTTATTTTCCATGTTTCTCAAGCAGTTCTTCAAATTGGGTTTATCACGTTAGTCCCTCGGCAGTGATCTTCTCCAAAATTTCATCAACAAACAAGGTTCTATTTTTCTTTTCCAAAGTTACTAACATACTTCAACTAACACAGCTAAAAATCATGCATCATTCAATTACATACGTCATTCATTCACAACACATATGCATACACTGCTCTCATTTATTTTAAGAAGCTCACTACATCATACATCGCATGCATCATAACATTGCATAAAATTCAGGTTGCCTTTTTAGGCCGTGCTACAATCAAAGCACAGTGGTTCCCTTCGAAAGCATATGTTTCACACTCTAAAAAAAGAGGGACATTTATCTTGGGTGGCATCTGTAAGCCTATCTCCCACAGAACGTCTTCCCAACAAATGCAAATTTTAGGGCATTCCTACTGTTCAATCATCTTCTACCTTTAGATCACGATAGGAAGACGTGCCTATCTACCTCTTCAGGTTTAAGAAGATTGAACAGGGGCAGCTGTCTTACCCCAAAATTTACCTTATTGTTTTACGTCTGGTTAAAACTAATTCCATAAGGATATACCAAAAAAAATAGGAGCCATGGGGTTTAACATCTCTATTGTTAAACCCATTCTCTTATAAAATTGGTTAGAATTAAAATAAAGGTGTGTTTAGTAGATACTGGGGCCCAAACATTTGGCCCACATATTTTATTTTAATTCTCACAACCTATTTTAACTATAAATGGTTATTATTATTGACTAAGGGGTGCATACAAAGGAAAAGGGGTGTGATTGAAATTCGTTAGACTGAATCTTGAAATGTTTGGCCCATCTATTTTATCTTAGGGTTTTTTGTCAATTTTTACAATTTATTCAATCATCAATTAAATATTTCTAACCTATTTTTGTCATTTGGATTAAGCATTATTTATATTTTATTCAAATAATAATAATTATTTTATTATTACTAATTTATAAAAATATCAAATTGGGTTTTTGGATATGGGTTGTTTCCTCTTATGGATTTTAACCTAATTCTCTAACTCCATAAAAAGGAGTCTTGGCAACCCTGAAAGGGGACCTTCTTTCACTTTCACGTATTTTTTCACAAAATTCACACACACCCAAAAACTACGCTTTTCACACCACTACGTTTCTACGTTTTTTTTCTCTTCTCCCTTTGAGGGTTAGTCTTAGGGTTTGTCTTGAACATCCCTAATCCGCCATTGTCGATCAACTGACAAGAGCTGACAAACCCTTTCCCCTTTCAAACGTAGTTTTCAGACTACTCAAACACGATTTCAAATCATTCAAACTCAATCACAAACTCAAACATTTTCGGCCGATGATTACCTATGAGGCCTCCACCAAAACAGGGTCTTTGGCCATTGTTATCTAGATCTAACAATGGCCTATTTTCACTATACATGGCTTTTGGCCTTCTGTTCCCTCAGGTTTATCTTTTTGTTCAATGATTTAATATGAGGCCCCTTTTAAAAAATCTTTGTTTTGGCCAATGATGAACATCTGAGGCTTCTGTTGAATTTTAATGTTTTTTTTATTTTTAAAGGTTTTTGGCCAATGATGCATTGAGAAGGCCGTATTTTTATATACTATACATATATTTTGGCTTAGCCATGGTCATTGTTGTCTCGATCTGACAATGACCATATCAAAACCTCTTGAGTATTTTATTAATTAAAATAAAATAAGGTTTATTTGGCTAAAGGGTTTCAACCATCTTATTGGTTGCGATGATTAGCCTATTTTCTCTAAAAATTCGTTATTACTTATAGTCGAATCTATCGATTACGAGGGATAACGATAAAAATTAAATAATTAATTCTATAAAACATATTTATTTGTTATTAGTGATAATCGAACCTATCGATTAGAATTGGTAATAATACCTGCCCTTTCTCAAAACTGAGATTTACCCTTTTGGGCAAAGGCTAACCTTTTTTTTAAATCTATTAGTGAACAATTGTCAAATCTTTTTTTTATAAAACCTAAACCTAAAGATTAAATGGGTCCCCTTGAGTACAAGGGAGGCAAAGGGTGCCTAACACCTTCCCTTTGCCTAATTGACCTAGTTACCCAAATCTCTCTTTTTTTTAAGGGTTTCTCACTTGTCCCAAATAAAGTGAGTGGCCACTCCGTTGGAACATAAATTTTAAGCAGGTTGCTACACGATCCAAATATAATATCATCTACATAAACTTGAACCAAAAGTATATCTTTATCTTTTCTTTTAATGAAGAGAGTAGTGTCAACTTTACCCCTAAAGTATCCTTGGCTAAGTAGAAATTTGCTTAAACGTTCATACCAAGCTCTAGGAGCTTGTTTAAGACCGTATAGAGCACGTTTCAACTTATAAACATGGGTTGGATACTTGTTATTTTCAAAACCGGGTGGTTGATCTACATACACCTCTTCATTAATGTAGCCATTAGGCACTTTTAACATCCATTTGAAAGAGCTTAAAATCTTTTGAACAAGCGTAAGCAAGTAAGAGACGAATAGCCTCGAGACGTGCTACGGGAGCGTACGTCTCTTCATAATCAATACCTTCCTCTTGGTTGTAGCCTTGAGCTACTAATCTAGCCTTGTTTCTAGTAATAACTCCGTTTTCATCAAGTTTGTTACGAAAAACCCATCTAGTACCGATTACTTGATGTGCTCCCGGATGAGGGACAAGGTCTCAAACATCATTCCGTTTAAATTGGTTTAATTCCTCTTGCATGGCCATTAGCCAATGCTCATCAAGTAATGCGTCCTTAGCGTTTTTCGGCTCAACTTGTGAAACAAAAGCAAAATGATGACAAAAGTTACTTATCTTGGAGCGTGTTGTAACGCCCTTTGAGATGTCCCCTATTATGTTGTCGATTGGATGATCTTTTACGTTTGTCCAGGCCTTAGGAAGTTCTTCGTTGTTTGAGATGCATTCTTTTTCAACATTATCATGAGACTCATCTTTCTTTTGCTTAGCATCTTCCTTTGCAACACTTTCACTTTCATCTTCCTTATCTTTGACAATGTCTTCAGTAGATGGGCCTACACTATCAAAAGATATACCTTTCTCGACACATTTTGCATAAGATTCATCAAAGGACACATGAACTGACTCTTATACTATAAGTAACCTTTTGTTGTAAATCCTATATGCCTTACTAGATTGAGAGTAACCAAGAAATATGCCTTCGTCAGCTTTAGCATCGAATTTCCCAAGGTTATCCTTACCGTTATTTAACACAAAACATTTGCAACCGAATACATGGAGATGTGACACATTTGGTTTTCTACCTTTTAATAATTCATATGGTGTTTTGTTTAGCATAGGATGTATTAGTATCCTATTCAAAACATAACATGTTGTGCTAATAGCATCAGTCCAAAAGTATTTAGGTAGACTACCCTCAATGAGCATTGTTCATGCCAACTCCTCCACAACACGATTTTTACGTTCAACCACTCAGTTTTGTTGTGGTGTTCTAGGAGCTGAGAAGTTATGTTCAATTCAGTGTTTATCCCAGTATTTTTCAAAAAGATAGTTTTCAAATTCTCCACCGTGATCGCTACGGATTGCAACTATTTTAGTGTTCATTTTGTTTTGACATAACCTTGCAAATTGGGTAAAAGCTGGAAAAGTTTGATCCTTACTAGGTAAGAATATTGTCCAACAAAATCTAGAGTAATCATCAACAATGACAAAACCATAGATGTTTCCACCTATGCTTTTTGTCCTTGAAGGGCCAAAAAGATCCATGTAAAGAAGTTCGAGGGGTCGTGATGTTGAAACAATATTTTTTTATTTAAAGGATATTTTTGTTTGTTTCCCCTTTTGACAAGCATCACATAGATGATCTTTTGAAAACTTTATTTTTGGCAAGCCAATTACTAAGTCTTTTGTGACAACTTTATTTAGTAAGTCAAAGTTTACGTGAGCGAGGCGTCTATGCTAAAGCCATGAGTCTTCGCCTAGGGCAATGAGACACTTGGCACTTGACTTAGATGCTTCGTCCAAATTTAGCATATATAAACTATTTACTCTTATGCCATTAAACATAATGTCTCTTTTCTTAGTATGTTCTATTGTGCAACCAGAATTTGTAAAAGTTACTTTGAAGTCTTTGTCGCACAATTGACTTATACTTAAGAGGTTATGTTTAAGACCTTCTACTAGTAACACATCAGTTATAGTTGTGGTAGACGGGTTACCAACATTTTCTTTACCAAGTATAGCTTCCCGATTGTTGACATACCCCTTTTTCTTTGCGTGAAACTCAAGAGAAAGTGATATGTCTCCCGTCATGTGTCTTGAACATCCGCTATCCAGGAACCACAACCTTTCGGCAATGTTAAGACACTTTTCCTGCAAAATTAATTTAGAATTGAAGGTCCCCAATTTTCATTGGGTCCTTGGTAGTGAGTAAATAAGGTGTTGCACTTAGGCAACCATTGAAAGACGCCTTTAGGGACTAAGATTCTCCTAAACTTGCATTTTTCAATGGTATGTCCTCTTTTGCAAAAATATTGAGTTTTATCGGTTGATGCTTTAGGTACGAAGGTGTATTTACTGTAAGGAGGATTATAAGATCTCTTGAATTTGTTTGGATCAACCGCAAACATCACTTTTGGTTGTGATGCTTTTTCTAATTTTGATTTTAGATTCCTTACTTCTTTTTGCCAAATGTGACATGTCTCACAACCAAACCATGATGTGGGATCCTTCTCAATATTATCCTTTTGAGCATCTAACATAGATTGTTTCAAAGCTTCCATATCCTTTTCGGTATTTTCAACTTTTGATTCAAGATGTGAGAAAATTTTCTTATTTGAGGCCAAAAGTTTGAAAGCTTTGATTGCATTTCTATGTAGTTCTTCAAAAGCTAATTTTAATTCAGCATGAGATACCTTATTTACAAGTTCAGGTTTGAGATGATTTACACGCTTCTTTTTCTTGTGTTGATGCGCCATAAGACATAAGTTTGCCGATTCGTCTTCATCACTTGATGAGCCTTCACTAGATGAATCACTTTCCCATGCTATGTAGGCTCTTCAAGGCTTGTTGTGACCTTTGCTTTGATTCTTTTCTTTCTCCTTCTTAAGGTATGGACAATCCGGTTTGTAATGACTAACTTTACCACAATTGAAACAAGGACCTTTGGATTTTCCCTTGTTATTATCATCTTGTTGAATTGTTTCCTATAGTTGATCAAGCTTTTGTCGGAGTGTTTTGCTTCATTTTTCCTTATGTATTTGTTATACCTTCGCACAAACAGTCCCATTTCCTCATCATTTGAGTCTTCCAAATCACCAGTATCACTATCCTCTTGCTCTTGCTTTGAGGTCTTGGAGCTTGAAGCCTTTAGAGCTATTGACTTCTTCTCTACCTCTTTCTCCATGTTCTTATCTTTCTTTCCCCTTTTCTCATGCATGTCAAGGCGTTTAAGATGTTTCTCATGTTCTTCAAGTTTACCAAAGAGAGTGGTAAGGTCTAAGGTATTTAGATCATTTGCTCCCTTTATGGATGTAACCTTGGGTTGCCATTCCCTGTTTAAACATCTTAAAATTTTGTTAGTAGCGCTTGCATTGGAAACAGGTCTATCAAGAGCATTTAAACGATTTTTAAGATGCACGAATCTCTTTTGCATGTTTTCGATGGATTCACCATCTTACATATGAAAGAATTAGAATTCTGGAGTTAACATATTGATTCTAGCTAGTTTGACATCATTTGTTCCCTCATGGGCAACTTGCAATGTGTCCCACATAGCTTTAGTGGATCTACAATGGGAAACACGATAGTATTCATCAAATCCTAGAGTTGATATTAGAATGTTTCTCGCTTTCCAATCATATCCGTATCTCTTTTCATCTTCAGCATCCCAAGTATTTTCTGGTTTAGGAACAACATCACCAGCTGCATTTGTCATGGTAATTTGAAAAGGACCATTAACAATTGCTGTCCAGATGTTCCTAACAATGGCATTGATATGCACGCACATACAATCCTTCCAATAGCCATAGTTTTCACCGTTGAAAACTAGAGCTCTATTATGAGCCCCTTTAGGTCCGGAAGCCATCTTTCCAATAAGTGTTTCACGTAGCACGGAATTAACCAATGCTCTTGATGCCACTTGTTAGACGCTAGGATTTAGGTTCTAGAGCGAGGGTGAATAGAACCTCAGTATATTTTTGGATTTCTTTTCAAAACCAATTGCGAAAGCGTTATTTGGATCGTTTCGCGTCTATTCCGAACGGCTACTAGAAGTATTGTATATGATTTTAAACCACAAAATAGTTAAGATATAGCAATGAAAAGATCACTTAGAGAACCAATCAGTTAATCTAATGAAAATCGTTTAACTACTTGCTTGATTAACTTTGTTTGCAATGACTTGATATTAGTTGAAGCAATATATCGAACACTTGGTAATAATGTCCAAATTGATAATGATTCAATGTGTGGTGGCTTCTGATGTTTTGTAGAATCTTATCACACAAGTTTAACACTTGAACCTTTGATCAATTTGCAATCATAACCAGAATTAAGCAAAACATAATCAGAAAGATAAAAGCGACAAGCACACGATATTTGTTCAGGAAGTTTGTCGATCGTCCTCGCAACGACTACGTATGCCCCCAATTCCAAACGGGAATTGGGTAATATATCATTGAGTTTGAAAATGGTTTGTACAAAGAAGAGTCAAAATGATAACGATAAACTAAATATGCGAATCCTTTGAAACTTATTCCCCTTGATCTTGAGCCTGATCAAGTATCTCCAAGAGCTTCACTTTGATTTCACTTTCTGCAGTGCTTTGAATTTCTAGAACCCTTGTTCTTCAATCTTCACACTCAGCTGAATCTTCGATGAAGTCTCTTGATAAAAACCCCCAAGATTCACCAATCTTGGAGGACAAAATCCACGGATTTTATACACCACAACCCCATAAATCTTCATCCACTAGGAATCTTCAATTCTGTTCCATGGATGTTATCGATCTTGATCGTAAACCCTCGACGCAAAAATGATTGTGTGTAGTTCTGTTGGAGATGAGAAGAAGAACGAAGATGAGAAGCCTTTGTGTCTCTTTCAGTTGTGAATGTTAAAAAAAAATAATTAACACAAAAGGATATATATAAGGAGCTGATATGTTGGTGCAGAGCAAACATCCAATTTGGCACTTTTTGAGGAAGTAGGTTGACCTACTTCATTGATTAGGTCGACCTAAATGAAGTATATTAAGCAAGATTGAAATTGTTGCCAGTTAGGTCGACCTGTGTGGAGCTTAGGTCGACATAAAATCAGTTAAAACACATTCTTGAGACTTTCTTTCAGTTTAGGTCGACCTGGTCTCGTGAGTGAGTCGACCCAGCAGAGACATGTGGTTTTTGCTTCAGTTTGAGTCGACCTGATTGTGGTCTAGGTCGACCTAGCAGAGATATTTGTTTTCTACATCAGTTTGGGTCGACCTGATGATGAGCTAGTTCGACCTAACAGATGCAAAGATGGCCAAAGCTTGCTTTTCTTTGAGTAAAACACTTGTGCTTTTGTATATGTTTGCCATGAGTCAAAAAATCTCCTTGGTGAGTGTAAGCTTGTACTTACAGAATGTATGTCCTACCTTCTCGAGGCAGGATACATATCCCTATCCGAGCCTGATTCACCTTGCTGTTATCCAACTAAAGGATCTGAAAGTAAGACTCAACCAAGCAATGAAGAAGTTACCAACAACTTTACCACAAGAAGTCATGGCTCATCAGAAGAAATTCCTCCTAACCCCGAAGAGACTTGGGATAAATGAGAAGAACCAAACGGAAAATTCTATTACATGGTGAAATACTCCGCCCCTAAAAGTTCAAAGATATCTCTTGAAGACATTGTTCCAACTGGATGGAACATTGAATACGAGTACCTCACTCATCCAAAAGAGATATATAACCCTTGATATTCATTATCAGAGTCTAGTGAAGTCATCATTGAGAATTATATCCCTAAGTCACCTTCCGAGGCTACTGATTTAGAGTTCACACACCTAGTCAATGCCATCTTGGGAAAAGAGCGAGACCAAAATATAGAAGAGGATGATCTCGAAAGTGTCTCTTACAACGAGTCTCTCCATTCAGAAGATTGGAAGTTTCCTCAAAAGAAAGTCCGACATACTCCACTTGGAAATGGGTATGCTCACACTGCTCAGTCTGCTGAAGTAGAAGAAGATCGTCTGAGTGTTGCAAAGACAGTGGTTGGTAAATCAAGACCTACCACAAGCCAACTCAAGCCTAAAGTGCCAGATTACCTAGTGCACAATGGGGTTCGCCACTATTGGACTGCTGTTGAAGTTTCAACTGTTGTTCGCACTCCTAAGTAGGAACTTTCACCGTTATTTTATCCTCTCACCATAGCCCAAGGTGAAGAGATGTTTCATAGGGCTTTGCATTTTACTATTTCTTAGGAAAATTTACCTCTTTGCTTCGCCCAAAGCAATAGAGTTTTGTTTTATAGGGTCTTTGTTTCAAGAAATGACTGTCAATAAATAAGAATGTCATTTTGTTCCTTCGTTAGTTTTTCCCTTTTCTTTTTTTCGGAAATTGGTAATCCTAAAAAACACCCCTAAAAAACATCAAAAATTATTAACTGCATACACCGAGTCTTCCCTCGATGTCTAAATAAAACTTATCACACATATGAAGATTAATCATAAAATACCTCGTCGAAACGTGCGATCGTATGACTTCTCCAAGCTTTGGGTTTCCTGTATTCGAGGCATAGGAAGAAGAAGACAAAGAAATATCAAAGTAAATTTCTCGATTACTTCAACAAAGGGAAGAGGCCATTCAGCCATACAATGAACCTCTAGAGATCATTAACCTTGGTTCCGATGGAAACAGAAAAGAGGTTAAGATTGGAGCTTCGCTCGATTCAGAAATCAGAGAGAGTTTGGTACAGCTACTCAAAGAATTCTTAGATGTCTTTGCTTGGTCCTATCAGGATATGCCAGGGTTGGATACCAGTATAGTGGAGCATCACTTACCATTAAAAGCAGAGTGCCCTCCGGTCAAGCAAAAATTAAGAAGAACTCATCTGGAAATGGCCATGAAAATCAAAGAGGAAGTTCAAAAGAAAATCAATGCTGGTTTCCTCGTCACTTCAGAATACCCTCAGTGGTTAGCTAACATTGTTCCCGTTCCTAAAAAAGACGGAAAAGTCCGCATGTGCGTCGACTGTAGAAATTTGAACAAAGCTAGCCCTAAGGATGATTTTCCTTTACCACATATTGACATGTTGGTTGACAGTACAACAAAATCCAAAGTTTTCTCATTCATGGACGGATTTTCAGGATTCAACCAAATCAAAATGGCACCTGAAGACATGGAGAAAACAACTTTCATCACCCCCTGGGGCATGTTCTGCTATCGCGTTATGCCTTTTGGACTAAAGAACGCAGGGGCAACATATCAAAGAGCCATGACTACACTTTTCCACGACATGATGCATAAGGAAGTGGAAGTCTATGTGGATGACATGACTGCCAAATCAGAAAATGAGGAAGATCACATACAGGATCTTACAAAGTTATTTCAACGCTTGCGGAATTTTCAGCTTCTCCTAAACCCCAATAAGTGTACCTTTGGTGTCTACTCAGGAAAACTCCTTGGTTTCATCGTCAGCAAACGAGGAATTGAAGTAGATCCAGACAAAGACAAGGCAATTCAGGAAATGCCTTCACCCAGGACCGAGAAACAAGTTAGAGGATTTCTTGGACGTCTGAATTACATCTCGAGATTCATATATCTCGTGACAGCAACTTGTGCTCCAATTTTCAAACTTCTACGGAAAAATCAGAGTTGCGTCTGGACAGACGATTGTCAGAAAGCATTCAACAACCTTAAGGAATATCTGCTCGAACCGTCCATTTTGTCTCCTCCAGTGGAAGGAATACCTTTGATAATGTATTTAACCGTCTTAGAAGATTCCATGGGATGTGTCCTTGGACAGCAATACGAGACAAAAAGAAAAGAGCATGCCATCTACTACCTGAGCAAGAAATTCACTGAATGTGAATCCCGCTACTCCATGCTCGAGAAAACCTGTTGTGCTTTGGCATGGTCTGCCAAGCGTCTCCGCCAGTACATGATTCGACATACTACTTGTTTGATCTCCCATATGTTTCCAATCAAGTACATCTTTGGGAAACCTGCTTTAACTGGGAGAATTGCCCGTTAGTAGATGTTGTTATCAGAATATGACATTGAGTATCACGCACAAAAAGCCGTGAAAGGAAGCATCTTAACTGAGCACCTGGCTCACCACCCACTCAATGGTCATGAATCAACCAGTTTTGACTTTCCAGACGAGGACGTCATGTACCTCAAGATGAAAGACTACGATGAGCCACTACCAGACGAAGGACCTGAGATAGGATCCCAGTGGGGCTTGATCTTTGATGGAGCTGTCAATGCTTATGGACGAGGAATTGTGGAAATCATTGTTACCCCTCGAGGTACCCATATTCCATTTACCGCCAGATTAACTTTCAAGTGCACAAACAATGAGGCCGAATATGAAGCTTGCATCATGGGTCTCGAAGAAGCTGTGGATCTAAGAATCAAACACTTGGATGTATACGGAGATTCTGCTTCGCGAGAAGATTGTTACCATTCTTCGACAGGGTAGATTTTCATCACATTCCTCGTGAAGAAAATAACTTGGCTGATGCATTAGCCACACTCTCTTCCATGATTAGGATAAATCATTGGAATGACATTCCTCAGATCGATGTTATGCGCCTGGATAGGCCTGCTCATGTTTTCACAGTGGAAGCAATCGTCGACAACAAACCATGGTATCATGACATCAAAAACTTTCTTCAAAAGCAATAGTACCCTCTTGGGGCATCAAAGAAAGATAGAAAGACTTTGAGAAAGTTAGCCGGGAGATTCTTCCTGAATGAAGATGTTCTTTACAAGAGAAATTTCGACATGGTTTTGCTCAGATGCGTTGACAGAAAAGAAGCAGAAATACTCATGAGAGAAATACATGAAAGTTCCTTTGGTATTCATACCAATGGACACACCATGACAAGGAAAATATTGAGAGCAGGATATTATTTGCTGACAATGGAGTCAGATTGCTACCAGTATGCAAAGAGATGTCACAAGTTCCAGATCTACGCCAATAGAATTCACGTGCCACCATCTCTTCTCAATATAATCTCTTCCCCTTGGCCTTTCTCCATGTGGGGAATCGACATGATTGGAATGATCGAGCCAAAAGCGTCCAACGGACATCGCTTTATCTTGGTAGCCATAGTGTGGACCTCCGTTTTTTAATTCGGGCCATACCTCTGTTCGGGAGAGATACGTGAACTGACTCTTTTTATCGCTTAATGCTTTCGCATTTTTGAAAATTCACAGAGTCGCCACCGACCTTTTATTTTATCCAATTAAGGAAAGGTTTATAAAAGAAACAGAAAAAAGACCTTTAAGAAATTCTGGGTAAGGGGGTAGGTTATACAAAGGGAAGGTGTTAGCACCCTTTGTATCCATGGTTATCCATGGGCTCTTAAGTTTGCTTAGCTCACTTGTTTTTCGATTACTTTTCAATTGCTTTAGAATGCTCATATGTGGTTTCAAATACCTTTGTAAATTGAATTTGGTAATGATCCGTGTGCGGATGTATACAAAATGCTTGTTTATCTTTCGAAAGATGTTTTGAAAAGAACGTTAACTTTGTAATGATCCGTGTTTGGATGTATACAAAGTATTGTCTTTTTGGAAAGTTTTGTTTTGAAAAACAACAGTGTATGAGAATTTTGTTTGTTTTGATTTGAGCAAGCAAACTAGGAGGTCTACCCTGAGTTGTAAGGTCTTTATCCCATTTCCTTTAAAAATCTATCCTTTCACCGGATATAAACAAAAGGTTCGATTTTGTACTCGAAACAGTAGAATTTTGACTTTTGATTTTGAAAAGAATGAGAAGGGATTACCTTAAGAGGTGCAAGTGTGATTGTGTTTGTATTCAGATATTTTATCTTTGAAGTTAGTGATCTAACGGTTCAATTTTATCTTTGACATACACGCAGTTTATATTTGCTGGAAATTAAAATGCGGAAATGTAAAGTGCGGAAAGTAAATCTACGCTATTACATCGATTGTGCAGGAAATGTAAACTAGCCTATTTACATGAATTTGACATCCTATACATTTATCTAGGAATTTAAGTTGCAAGAAAAATAAAAGGCATGTTTTTTGGATTTTTTTTATGATTGATTTTAATTATAATTAATGCATGATTAATTAAATTAAAATGAAGAAAAAAGATGAAAATAGATTTAAACCTAGAAATTAAGTTTAAAATATGTACAAAATATTTGTCAATTAATTTTAAAACGAAACTAATTTTTTTGGAATTTTTGAAATTGATTTGAAATTGATTTAAGCTAATTAAAACATAATTATACAAATAATTATACAAATAATTAAAACTTAAAGAGAAAATTATTCAAAATATGTACAAAATTATTTTATAATATATAAACAATATTCTATATAAAGAACAATTTTTTTTTTATGATTTTTTGATTGGTTAGAATAATTAAAAAGCAAATATATAAATATATACTAATTAATTATGCAAAATATTGAAATTTTGAAGAAAAATAAAATATTTTTATTTCAGAAAATAATATATTATTTTAGAAGTCTAAAAATATTTTTTGTATATTTTTTGGATTTTTAAAACTATTTTTAATTAATTTTACAAAGAAAATTAAAATAAAATAGAAAATAAAAGGATATTGATCATGTGTGGTGGGATTGAGAGTCCATGGTAAGGAGTGCTTTGTCTGGAGCGTTGGATGATGTGACTGGAACGATCAGGTGGTCACTGAAACGAGGGAGCATGATGCGTACATAGCCTGCAAAGCACTGAATCATATATTTAAAAAAAACAAACGCGCGCAGGGCAGCCAATGAGAGGCTGCCACGAGTTCGTCTTCTTCCTCCGTCCGTTGGCTTAGGCCTGCAACTGTCACTAAAGGTTTTAGTGACGGTTTTTTGCTGTAGCTACATGTCCTGCAAAATAACGAATAGAGGTAAACCTAAAAATAAATTTGGGGCGAACCCTCCATTCAATTCGTCTGATCCATACGAACTCAATGGTACCACTTAGAACCTCTAATTTTGCCTATTTCAGAAAGCCCTAATTTTGAAACTATGAACCCTAGAATGGTAACTTCGTATTTAATCATCCAAAACTCAATTAAAGTTCCAGCAATGATCTACACACCACACCAAGTTCAAATATATGTCTACATCTTGCTAAGCATGTGTGAACAACCAGATACGAGTTGATTTAGGTTTGAACAAATTATGACCTGTATAGCTCGATTTAGTGAGCTTCAAGGCTTGTAATTGATTGGGATACGTTTATTGATGTTCAAGGATGATGTTTGAATGCTTAGTTTGAACTGAAACTAGTTAGAAACTAAAATTCGAATTTTGAATTTCTTTCAAAAAGTTCCAAGTGATTACAAGTGTGTTATGAGTAAGGCTTTGTTTCTGAACTTGTCTCTCTATGCTACTGAAGTATTGGAGTCTATTTATAAGCATTGAGGTGCTTAAAATCTAAGCTAGAAAGCAATAAGTGCTTTTGCTAGAATCTTGACTTTTTCCACATATGTAGCTTGGCATTTAAGCCACTATGGCTTGATTTTCTTCTCTCCCTCTGCTGTACTTTGCCTTGAGACAGAGTTGAATGAGTCATATTGATGAGTCATGCTTGGAATTCAAGCTATCCATTATCCTTTCATTTTTCCTTTTAATTTAATCTTAAAATAAGAAAAAATCAAGCAAAAATGGATGAAAAATGTTATGGGCTTAATCTTGGTCGTGGGAGGCCCATAATATTATGGAAATGATGTTTGAACCATGAAAACTTGGCCCCTTTTGGAAAAAATGCATTTTTGAGCAATGTTGGTTTTATGCATTTTCCAAAATTTAGCCAACTTCAACAAGGTGTAAATCCCTCAATTTTTGTCATATGAAGGAGATCTTGCACTTTTTGGAAACCTCAAAGAGTCCTCTAACCAATGCCTTTGGTCTCATGTCAAAATGATTTTTGATGCTCCTTGTGTGTCCTTTTGAAAAAAGTGTCTTTTTGTTGACTTTGAAAATGACCTGTAATGTCTTTGATCATATTTTTCAAATGGTGAATCCAATGACCATGGGATCAATGGCATTTGAAAGATAATTTAATTTAATTCAAAATGAGCTTTGGTTTGAATTTTTTGGATGAAGGATGAGAGAGTTATGACCAGTCAAAGTTGAGTTGACTTTTCAGGTAAAAACCCTAATTTTGAATCTTAGGGTTTTGTTGATTTTTGATCTTTCCTTGATGAATTATGATAATTCAATGATCAAATGATGAATCCTTTGACAAAATATGGATTTTGACAAAAAATTTCATTTTTGACTGTCTGTTGACTTTTTGGTCAAACGGGTCGTCTGTTGACTGTTTGAGCTGCTGACGGTGCGTCTGAGTGAATTGAAGTTTGAAAATTTTTATGATGGTACTTTGAGATATATGGATGTGCATGAAATCCATTTGAGGTCTCAAAAGCTTGTTTCTCCTGTAAAAACAAGAAAACCCTAGTCAGGGACTGTTTGTGTAGGAGACAGTTAAGCGTACCTGATTTTTGTGCAGTGTTGAGTCTCTGCTAATCGCGTGATATTCAGAAGACTTCTAGAACAAAAATCTTGGAATTTTGAATTGTGAAAGATTGATTTGATTGATGGTACAAAACACTGAGAATTGTACTGCCAGCAGTTTGGCTGTCAACTGACTGTCCAGGTATTGATGTAGCAGTTAGAGTGAAAAATCAACAGTCAAAGTTAATTTTCTTTTTTTGTTGTTTTTTCTTTTGTTTTATGTGAAAAATGAAAGTTTATTTACATGACTTGTTAAAAAACACAGACATAATAAATAACTAATATTTACTGTATGCGAGCAAAATTACCGATAATAACCCTGAAAATCATTTAATGCACAGAAAAATGCATATTTGACTAGCAGAAAACACATAAAATATTATCTGAGTAATTAAGCAATATTATGACAAATAGTACAACATTTAATACTGACAGTACAAATATTACATACTATATTGAACAGTACGAATAAACGGTACATTTAAGAAATAAGAAATACGGCAAATTTTAAAAATGACGATTGATAACCCATGCTACAAATAGTAACATGTAGATGATTGGGAGCATAAGCATCCCAAGTCCACAGTGCTCCGGGCTATGTAGACAGAAGAAAGACATGATCACCGTAGCAATGGTGATTACCATAAGAAAACACGTTTCCCACCGCTTCGCCATTTTGTCGGGGAAGAAGAAAGGATGGATTATGAAGTGGAAATTTGAGAGATGAATTAGAATTTGATGTGAGATTTTATGGAAGAAAATGGGAGGTATTTATAGAATGGAAAGGAGGATAGAGACGTTGGGGAATGATGTGATTCCGTACAAAAGGAAAATTTGAGTGGAAGTAAGATTTGAAAGAAAGTGGAGATAGTGTTGGGAAAAAGAGAGATTTGATTTTTGAAAAAGAGATTTGAAAAGATTTTTGAAAATAATGGAATATAGTACAAAAATTAGTGGGAAACAAAAGATAATAATAATCTACTTGTTACCAGTACAGTCTAAGTTTCCTGATTCTGCGCCTGCAAAAAGATTTAACTCTAACAATTGTGTCAGTACTATTTATCTGTAAATAAATAAATAGCATGCGTGAAGTAATAAACAGTATTTGGCGTTTGCGTAAGAATAAATTCAACTGCAAGCCAAATTACTGTATATGAAAAATTCTAAAAACTAAGTATTTCATATATCAGGATCTTTGTTGAAATAAAAATCCATGATTATATGAGACTTTTAATTTTCAGATTGGAGTTTTCTTGAAAAATAATGCGGGCAAATTTTGGGGTATAACACATAGACTATTTCACCAAGTGGGTCGAAGCAGCTTCATATGCAAACGTCACAAGACAAGTTATCGTCATGTTTATAAAAAATCACATCATCTGTCACTACGGCGTTCCTAGCAGGATAATCACTGACAATGGGTCAAATTTGAATAACAAAATGATGAAGGAGCTTTGTGAACAATTTAAGATTAAACATCACAACTCATCTCCTTACAGACCAAATATGAATGGAGCTGTACAAGCAGCTAACAAGAACATCAAGAAAATCATTCGGAAAATGGTCATCACTTACAAAGATTGGCACGAAATGCTCCCGTTTTCTCTTCACGGTTACTATACATTTGTACGTACTTCGACTGGAGCAACTCCTTTCTCCCTTGTATATGGCATGGAGGCAGTCCTACCCATAGAGGTTGAGATCCCATCAATGAGAGTCTTGATGGAGGCAAAATTAACAGAAGCCGAGTGGTGTCAAAGAAGATTCGATGAATTGAACTTAATCGAAGAAAAGCGCATGACGGCTTTATGCCACGGACAGCTATATCAACAAAGAATGAAGAAAGCTTTCGACAAAAAGGTTCGACCTCGCACAATCAAAGAAGGCGACCTTGTACTAAAAAAGATTCAATCTTTTCTCACAGATTCGAGCGGGAAATGGACTCCCAATTATGACGGCCCATACGTGGTCAAGAGAGCTTTCTCAAGAGGAGCCTTAATACTCACGACTATGGATGGAGAATAATTCACTCGTCCGGTGAACGTCGACGTAGTCAAGAAATACTTCTCCTAAATAATTAAAAGAATAGCTCGCTAAGTTGAGAACTCGCAAAGAGCGACTTAGGCAAAAAAAAGCGTCTCGGTGAATCGAAAACCTGAAAGGGCGATTCATGCAAAAGTTAGAGACATATAAAAAAAAATATAATCAATCCCGGTAGACTTAAAACCTGAAAGGGGAAGTTTACGCAAAAGTTAGGGATATATGGCAAGTAACTGTGTTCAGGACAAACATGATCATTCGAAATCCATAGCAGAGTATTCATCATCAGTAGGTCATCTTCTACGAAGCACGCATGGAGCGCAATTCAGAGTGGAAGGGAAAAATAACGGTCGTCACGTTTCATCGTAGCCCTTTTCCTGAAAAATTACCAATTTCCAACTTTGTAAATACTCCATGGGATCAAGCGTTTGGCTGATTACCATTCCATAAATAATAATTCGAGCCTTGTGCCTTTTCCTTGCAATCAAGTCCTATTCAGTTCCTTAAAATGAATTTTAAGTTTAAACAGTCATTTTTTGCTTGAAACAAATGTTTTCATGAAATGAAATGAATTTACTTGCAAAAATAAAGGTGAAATTTCTTTCTAAGGTTTACATACAATAGGAAGAATGCAAATAGTTGCTCCAAGAACGGTTGAGACTCTGGGAACCCAGATTTCCCCATGAGGTCGCTTTGCGAACGTATCCCGATGACGGATCTCCATTTAAATTCATTTCACTCACCTCTAACAGCAGGAAACCGGTAACCAGGTATCCCTAACAGAGCGCATCTTTCAAGAAGAAGACATTTTCTGATCATCACAAGACTCAAGTCGTATCCCAGGATACGTCCACGACAATTCTATTCACATTCACTTTACATTTTTTTAAATCATCATAATGATCATGCATATCAAACATCATAATTGCACAGTTAGCATAGCCTAGTTAAGCTTTAATCATGTTGATGCCCGAGCCGCTGAGGCATATACTCGAGCTTCCCCTACAAGTCGTTAAAGAACTTTCTTCTTCATGATGACGGTTCATACGCAAGGAACTCCCCGAGCAGGTTAACAAATGGTGGTCTTCCAAAGAGATATAGTTTGTCTATTTTGAGAAATCCCCAACGAGACAACAAATGCGAGCGGAGTTTTTCTCCAAAGGATTCTGATTCCCCGGAAGAACTGACGGATGACAAGTTCTCTTCCTGGAAGATGTTGTAACAAATCCCCAGCGGAGTTAGTAAATGACAGTCTTCATCAAAAAGATAGTTTAGATTCCTCAGCATAAGTCGATGAACGAAAGTTTTCATCTCAGAAAATGATTTGTTCCCACCCCAGCGGATCTACCAAAGACGGTCCTCCTTCAGAAGACAGTTCATCCACTTTCAAACAAAGTCATTAGCCCCTCAAAAGGACGCAAGTTCGTATGGTATTCCTTCGAAGATGCCGAGTTGAAAGAAGGCATGATGAAGTTTCTTAATAACCACCAAACGATAATCTCTCCGACAAAGCACTAATGAGAGATTTGAACCTTTGGAAATTTTCTCTTTATCTAAGATATTGTCCAAATTATAACTGAGACCAGTTCCGCGATACAGACATCCGGATCGTGGGGAGGTTATCACAACTGTGACCAGTTTCGAGATACGGACATCCGAAATGAGGGGAGGTTGTTTACATCATTATAACTGAGACCAGTTCCGCGATACAGACATCCGGATCGAGGGGAGGTTATCACAACTGAGACCAATTTCGAGATACGGACATCCGAAACGAGGGGAGGTTGTTTATATCATTATAACTAAGACCAGTTCCGTGATACAGACATCCGGATCGAGGGGAGGTTATCACAACTGAGACCAGTTTCGAGATACGGACATCCGAAACAAGGGGAGGTTGTTTACATCATTATAACTGAGACCATTTCCGCGATACACACATCCGGATCGAGGGGAGGTTATCACAACTGAGACTAGTTACGAGATACGAACATCCGAAACGAGGGGAGGTTGTTTACATCATTATAACTGAGACCAGTTCCGCGATACAGACATCCGGATCGAGGGGAGATTATCACAACTGAGACCAGATTTGAGATACGGACATCTGAAACGAGGGGAGGTTGTTTACATCATTATAACTGAGACCAGTTCCGTGATACAGACATCCGGATCGAGGGGAGGTTATCACAACTGAAACCAATTTTGAGATACGGACATCCGAAACGAGGGGAGGTTGTTTACATCATTATAACCGAGACCAGTTCCGCGATACAAACATCCGAAACGAGGGGAGGTTATTTACATTATCATAACCGAGACCAGTTTTCGAGATACAGACATACGAAATGAGGGGAGGTTGCTTACCTTTTTCTAAGTATCGACACTTTGTTAAAGAAGATGGATTGCGCATGTTACATTGCCATCCGTGCACCAGAATCCACATAACATATTTTCTATAGGAGTTTGTCTCCCTATCCCCCACAGAGTGTGACTACAGGATCAAGTCACACACGAGGATTTTATTTTCAATGCAACATCTCAAGGACGCACGAAATTCGGGCATTGTTTGGTATTTAAGTCTCTTTCACTCAAAAGAGATCGAGATATCAATCTCTCTCCCTCCAATTGAAAGAAACTTAAATAGGGGCATCTGTCATACCCTAATTTTGACCCCCCTGAGATGTCACACCTCCAAACTTTTCATCAAATTCAAAACAGATACTCAGGGCAGTCACTTATTCATCTAGTGCTTAGTCGAGGGTGTTCAGAAACAAAAGAGCTCAGGAAAAGGATCAATCAATAAAAGGGATGGTTTTTAACACAACCATAGGACTCAAAAGCTTCATTCTATTCACCTATGATTGATTAGACACCCATCACCTGGACTCAGGTTTGCTTACTACACCATTCTAGGGTTTTGAGCCCATCAAGGACTGAAATAAGGGATCAAATTTGGAAAAACCTAGAAAGCCCCAGGGCAACAGTCAAAGGCTTCATTCATCTTCAATTAGTTCATATGACAATATCCATAAGGCATTACACTTCAGTCCAAGGTCTAAAGTCATCAATTTCATCTGGTAGACAATTAGGGTTTTTGACCTAATTCACCAAGATAGTTGACTTTTTAATCAGGACATGGATTCAAAACTCAAATAATGACTCAAGAGCTTCTATTACCTCAATATAATCCATTCACATCATTAATTTGAGGAGGAGAGTTTGATTCATCACAAAAATCCAAGATCTCACTTCATATGGAAAAAGTCAACTATACAAGATAACCTTTGACTTTTAAGATTTTTGGTCAAACCATGACTTTTTAAGATCAATATCATCAATATATAATTATTAAAGTCATTTGGCAAAAGAAATTCAAGAAATTTCATCATGGATCAAATAGTCAGGAATTAGGGTTTTTGAGGGTATTTTGGGAACTCAAAATTTTGCTTACATACTCAAAAATCTCCCAAAATGAAAGTTGTAGATATTGCAAAATAAAACAACATCTTACATTACAACTTTTTTTAAGAAATCAATCATTTAAGAGATTTGCGAATTTTTAAGTTTTAGGTGATAAAAACTTAGAAATTTTTATAAGTGTTTTTTACCTAGTTTTCTTCCAACTTTGGCCTCATTTTTCACAAATTTCCCAAAGGATTCTGAAGAAACCCTAAACTAATGATTTGAAGTAGATGTTTAGGGATTTCCAAATTGTTCTCAACCTTCTCCAAATTCATTTTGAGCTAGGAGTTATGCTTGTTCAAAGTTGGCCTCATGAAGAAAAATTTTAGGTCATGTGCAATTTGAAACTTTACAATTTTGTGCAAATGGCTCTACCAATTGATGCTACATGACCCATAATACATCTGCAAACATACCATGCATTAATTTTCACCATGGCATAAGAATTGAAGAAGATTCCTAAAACAAGAACATGTGATTATGTAATGATTACATTTAAGAAATTTATGGCAAATGGATGAATCATCAAAGGAATCTTCTCACCAACCAATTAGATCTCATTCTGCATCTGAAATGTTCCCTAAGATCAGATGGAACCAATGGATAGGTAGCTAAACTCGTTTTGGCCATCATTGCATTTTGGATATTCGTTGAATTCCTTCATGGCCAAGAAACCAAAACTCCCTCATTAAGCAAGCTCACTCCCTCAATCTGTACTGAATCATTTGCCTATAAATATAAGTGCTATCCTCCATACAATTCACACCAAAGCAACTCAATTCCTTACTTTCTCCTTCTCTCTCTCATGCTTATGTTTTTTCAAAGTTCTTTGGCAAGAAGAATCGTTTTCTTCAAACCAGGTCTCTTCTTTGGAAAGTAAGCACTCTAACATCTCAAGGGGGTTCAATTGAGGTGATCCAAGCACCTGGATCACTTATGTAAGTGGAGGAACACCATTGTTGCTCTCATTTTGGAGCTCGTGCATTTGGAGGTCCATAGAGAAAATCCATGTATCCAAACATGTTCCTTAGGGTGTGTTGAAGCTATTCAGATGGTCGCAGCTCATCTGTAACTACCAATTCATCAACCTCCATGCTCACTTGAAGCTCAATTTGAAGGGGTCGAGTTGAACAATTCAGAGAGATTCAAGTCATAATAAGTATTCAGTCAGCATCACTGAGTCCCCAGGAAGCTTTTAGGATCACTCACACAAGCCCAGGTGTTCCTCATCATCCTCACGACCTCCATTTTCAGAGGTATTTTTTCAGACTCTAACCTACTTATTCAAGTACTCTTTCTCATATATCTCAATACCAGTTTGTTCAGCATCACTAGAGGATCAAAAGCCCTCTACTCTCATGCATTTATTCATCATCATCATCATTTAATTTTATTTTTGAATTTTAGGGTTCTTTTGTGAAGTCAAGCTTCTCCAACATTGTGTTTTGATGAAGACAACTTTAAAACTCTCAAGACCATGCACATATATCAAAGAAGAAGGAAGAAAAAGATGCATGACTTTGGTCAAGCTTTATGATCAAACTCTTAAGGTATATGAAATTCTTTTCATATACAATCTTAGTGCTCAAAATAAATTAATCATGCATATTAAAACTTAGTAAAATATTTTTTTAGCTTCACTCAAAACAAATTAATCATGCATATTAAAACTTAATAAAATATTTTTTTAGTTTCACTTTTTAAAAAAAAAAATGTTGAAAAATAATTTCTTATTTCGTTAATACATTATTTTATGAGACAATTTATTATTTTAAGTATATATAAGACAAAGCATGTTAAACCAATATATTGGCATTTTGAAACAATAGATTGCATGCTTAAATCAATTTACTAGCTTTTTTTTAAACAATTGAATGGTTGGTACTTCTACTGTTAGAAAGAAAGATTTTTTTTAAAAAGGGACAATGGATTGGGTGTGTCTCTTAATCAATTGATAACGGTTTATTTTTTATTATTATTTTTAAAAAAAAAAAATATTATATTCGTTGTAAGCCAATCAATTGGCTTTTTGAAACAATTAAAATTGTTGCTCACAACGTTTCAAAATTTCTGAAGCAATGTCTCTTTTTGAATATAATTGTTTTAAAATTATTTTCATAAAAATCTCTTGTTTGCATTTGTTCAAATTCAACGTATAATTTTTACAGAATTTATTCTAACCATTGCCATGAATTTTGAATGGTTGTATGCACTCTATAAATTGACTTCAAATATTTTTTAAAAACCTCTTTCAATCATTTAAATAAAAAACTCTCTGCATATTTTTTACCAAATAGAAATTTCATCAAGTGATACTTTTGATTCATATTTTTTCATATCATATTCATAAAGTATCTTGAGCACTTAAGAGAGTATATTATTCTTGAGTTTCATATTTGAAAGAGATGAAGTCCTTCATATACTACAAATTTATTTATTCAAATTAAAATTCTTGTTTGTATCACATATTATTTTTCCAGGATTGTTGGAATTAAGATTGTGTGAAGTGTATTCCTTGTTTTCAGGATTGTTGGAAACAAGATGTTGAAAGTGAGAGGATTGTTCTCATTTCAACTTGATAAATCCAAGAAGATTGTTCTTCGTGGTTTGGATGTTAGAAGATTGTAGGATAAGTCTTGGGATTAGGCTTGTACAAATATCTAACAATAGTGAAATCTCTTTCGTGTTGAAAGGGGACTGGAGTACTCTCGGATTGTGAGGGGAACTAGTATACATCATTGTGTTCTTTACTTTTCCGCATTTTACCGCTTTCATCACTATTACCAAGAAAAGAAAAGAACCATTCAAAAATCTTCAAACACTTAACCAAAAATAAGTACAAGTATTCTAAAACCGGATAAATCTTCAAAATCCTAATTCACCCCCCTCTTAGGCGCACTCTTAAACTTACATCTTTACGTATTTTGTTTAATTCAGTAGATATAGTTAATATAAATTCATATTAGTTATATATCTGGAATCGTGAGTGAATTTAGAACAAGTTTGCTCTTTACATCTCTGAAAATGGATGAGATTTGAGAGAGTTGAAAATTCAAAAATGGTGGAGCTTGAGGTTGAAGAAGAAGATGGTGAAGCGCGCCATTTTCAAATTCTCAGGGATGAGTTTAAAATATATTTATTGCAAGGTGTATTCTAAATGCATACATCATTTAGCTCACTTGGTCACATGCACTTCTTGCTTCTCTTGCCACAAGGTCTGGGGTTCGACCCCCATGTAGCAACCTGCCCTAAAATTATAGCTTTTAGAGTGGCCACCTATCCTGAAGGGCGAATAGGAAACCCTACGAAGTTAAGAGATCGGGGTAAGTTATTATAATCAGGTTGAGGGAAGGTGTCAGGCACCGTCAACCCTTTATGGCTAAAATTTAGATTCAATAGCTAAGGAAGTGAATAGGGCTAAAATTGAGATATGAAAGCGAATTGAGGTTTTAGGGTGGGGGACTCGCCTTGGTTATCCAAGTTCCTACGTGCCTCCTTAAGGAGAATCAGAGTCAACGTAGTTCGGGCGTAGGGTTGTACGCCTTAGAATTGATGAGGTTGTTTGAAGGCTTTTTGAATGGCCTATCGTAGTTTTAGAAGTTGTGATTTGAAAGGCATTTTGAATTGTCTCATTGAGAAGGATGAAAATTCGTAGTGTCGTGGTATAGTGTGTTTTAGAATGTTTTAGATGTTTGGGCGTACAACCCTGATTTGATATGGCACCGTTAGTTGTGATGATCAATAGATTTGATCATTATAGTTAACGGATTAATGGGCATTGCTGGTTAATCTGATCGATTGATTCGATTGTCGTGAGCAGCAAATTAGATGTGTTTTAATTTTGAGATTTTTATTCTTTTATCACTCGTCTAATGCGACTAATAGCTTTAGTCGGGTCGAGGAGAGAATTAATCAAGAAATAATTAAATTGATAATTTTACCCAAATGGTAATGGGATTGGACAAACCCTAATGCTTGGGTCTATTTTAATTATTAAAATAATTGAATCAATTAAGTCGAGTAATCGACATAATCGAATAATCGGGATGAATTATAATATTCCTAACTCTAATCCTAGTTCTATTATTCAAAACCTAATTATATTCCTAATCCTAATTAAATTACCTAAATATAAACATAATTAATTAAACCTAAGAAATTAAGATTAACCATGTAATTATATACATAATATAAAAAACAATTAAATAAAACCTGGAAAAAGATCCTGTGTAGCTGGCTCGGAGGTGCATGGTATACCCCCTCAATCTGAGATTTGGATCATAGAAGATCCAGTGGTGAGGAACCGAGGGTGCATGGTGAGCCTCCCCCTTGTGCACACGCTGGAACATGGAAGAATTAATAGCAAAAATTAATATCACAGACCCAGGGTTCGAACCCAGGTCTTTGTGATATCATTCCCTTCGCTCTCACCAACGAGGCTATGCTTGTTCGTCATTATAATGCTGCATCGTATAAAATATAAATGAATATAGAGGGATTAATGGGTTAGTCAACCAAAACTTTCACGTGGGACCCTGTCTGCACGCGTAAACCAATTGCAGAGAGAGAGGAAACTTTGACCGATTGACCAGCGAATCAGAGCGTCACACGCGGAGAGAGATAAAAAATCACATTGACCCCCAAATGAGAAACAACCATGCAGCATCCAGTCTTCCCAACGGAGACTGTTCATCGTCTCTAACCTCCCACACCTGCGGATTCACTTGCGAAAACTCCTGCGGCATTACCTGCGGATTTTTCCGCAGGTTTTTAACCAGTCCATGCAACACCTTGGTACCTTCAAAACTACGAACAAACAAGAGAGGAAAAGAACCTAGATCCACTTAACAAATAGCTGGGAGTCCAATGGTATGGTTCTTTTGATCTAAATCTGTTTGAATCACGAGAACCGAAGCACACTCCATATTTGCCCTAGCAATGGTGTTTTATGATTCAGCCATGAGAACTTACAACAGATGATCCAGGCCTGTTCTAATACATCTAATGAAGCTATTAGCATAGTTAGTTCGAACAAAAACAAGCTATAATTTAAAATACGAATTTTAGAGAAGATACCATGAATAGGGTTCATGTACATACAGTTCTGCGTACTATGGCCATGGCAAGGATGTACACTCGATCAAAATTACCTCAGGAGTTTGAATACGCCCTTGGATTTGAGTGAGAACGGCTTTGATATTGAATTCCCAGGTGCAAGTTTACTTGAAAGTTTTTCTTTTGAGACAAACCCTAGTTGCTTCACCCTTTCTCCTTATTTTCGCCCCCCCCCCCCCCCCACAACATGAGTGTGTTTAGAATATATATACCTGATAGAATTAGGGTTTTAGTCATTAAAAGAAAAATTCTCAATCTTTCTAAGAAAATTTTATTTGGTCTTTATATCAAATCTTTCTTATTTGGGCTTCAAGCTATTTCATGCATTTTTCTTACTCATTCTTGGCCCTTGGATTAATTTGGGATTTGATTAAATCAAAAGGAAAAAATTAGAACAATAATCACATAATTATTTCATGATTTTATTGAAATTAAATGATTAAAATCAAATATAAATAAAATAAAAATCATAAAATATATAAGAATTGGTTTATGGGCCTCTTTTATGCTTGTAATCACGTCCATAATCCATATTCATAAGCCCATTACTCACAATCCTCAATTTCAACAATTAGGGTTTTATAGTTTTCTTGGAAATCGACCAACTTATGCGCATCGTATCTGTTAGAACAAGATTTGTTCTGATCAATATTCTTAGTTTTGATGATAACAAGGATATGAATTTTGTGTGAGATAATGTGGTACTCTAATACATTGCAATTTCCCTTTCAGGAAATATATAAAGAGTATGCACAAATCAGCGCTCAGAAGCTTTGTCTCAGAAGGTTCAGCATGCAACATCAGAACATGGTCTGGCAAGACATCAGAAGATGGTCAAGGCAGAATCAGAACATGGGTCTATGGAAGCATCAGATGAACTTGAGATCAGAAGCAGAAGCACTGAAGTTCTCATGGTATCACGCTCAGAAGCACTTCAAGGTCAGAAGACAAGAAGATGCTATGCACCAAGCTATTTGACTCTGATGATATTCAAATATTATATTCACAAACATCAGATCAGAAGAAAGTACAAGTGGCAGGCTACGCTGACTGACAAAAGGAACGTTGGAAGCTATTAAAGGCAACGTCAGTAGATACAGCGTGAACAAGGCTCGAGGTAGTTGACAAAAGCGTGAAACATTAAATGCAATGCTGTACGGAACACGCAAAGCATTAAATGCGCCCAACGGTCATCTTCTCAAACGCCTATAAGTATGAAGTTCTGATGAGAAGCAAGGTTGACGATTTCGCTAACAATTAACTTGCTGAAACGCTGATCAAATTCAAAGCTCAGAAAACTTCATCTTCATCAAAGCTCACTACATTGCTGTTGTAATATATTAGTGAGATTAAGCTTAAACGTTAAGAGAAATATCACTGTTTTGATTATAGCTTTTCAGAAGCATTTGTAATACTCTTAGAATTGATTACATTAATTTGTAAGTAACTAGAGTGATCAAGTGTTGATCAGGATACTCTAGGAAGTCTTAGCTTGTGTCTAAGAAGTTGTAATTAGAGTGATCACGTGGTGGTCAGGATACTCTAAGAAAGTCTTAGCTTGTGTCTAAGCAGTTGTTCCTGGAGTGATCAAGTTGTGATCAGAATACTCTAGAAGACTTAGTCGTGGGCTAAGTGGAAAACCATTGTAATCCGTGCGATTAGTGGATTAAATCCTCAGGTGAGGTAAATCACTCCGTGGGGGTGGACTGGAGTAGTTTAGTTAACAACGAACCAGGATAAAAATAACTGTGCAATTTATTTTTATCGTTCAAGATTTTAAGACTATACTTATTCAAACCCCCCCTTTCTAAGTGTTTTTCTATTCTTCAATTGACATCAGAGCACCGGTTCTAAGGTGCAAGCACTTAACCTTGTTTAGAAAAGATTCAGGAAGAGAAAAACGCTTCAGTAAAAGATGGCTGGTCAAATTCCAACAGATCCACCTGCATCTACATCTGGCTCTGCTGAGCAATACAACGGTAACAATGGTTATACTAGACCACCAGTATTTGATGGTGAAAACTTTGAATACTGAAAAGATAAACTGGAAAGTTACTTTCTTGGTCTAGATGGTGAACTATGGGATCTTCTGATGGATGGTTACAAACATCCAGTGAAAGCTAGTGGCGTAAAGCTTACAAGGCAAGAAATGGATGATGATCAGAAGAAGCTTTTCAAGAATCATCATAAATGTAGGACTATTTTGCTGAATGCTATCTCTCATGTTGAGTATGAGAAGATATCTAACAGGGAAACTGCCTATGATATATATGAGTCCTTGAAAATGACTCATGAAGGAAATGCTCAAGTCAAAGAGACTAAAGCTCTTGCTCTAATCCAGAAGTATGAAGCCTTCAAGATGGAGGATGATGAAGACATTGAAAAGATGTTTTCAAGATTTCAAACTCTGACTGCTGGATTGAGAGTTCTAGACAAAGGCTACACCAAGGCTGATCATGTAAAGAAGATTATCAGAAGCTTACCCAGAAGATGGGGTCCAATGGTGACTGCATTCAACATTGCGAAGAATCTGAATGAAGTTTCCTTGGAAGAGCTTATCAGTGCCTTGAGAAGCCATGAAATTGAGCTGGACGCAAACGAGCCTCAAAAGAAAGGTAAGTCTATTGCATTAAAATCAAATATCAAAAAATGCACTAACGCTTTTCAGGCTAGAGAAGAAGATCCTGAAGAATCAGAATCTGAAGAAGAAGATGAACTGTCCATGATCTCCAGAAGGGTGAACCAACTCTGGAAGAGCAAGCAAAGGAAGTTCAGAGGCTTCAAAAGTTCAAAGAGATTTGAACGTGGAGAATCTTCTGGTGACAGAAGATCTGACAAGAAGAAGGCTGTCTGCTATGAGTGCAATGAGCCTGGACATTACAAGATTGAGTGTCCGAAACTTCAGAAGGAGAATCCCAAGAAGAAGTTTCATAAGAAGAAAGGTCTTATGGCATCATGGGATGATTCTGAATCAGAAGATGAATCAGACTCTGAAGATGAGCAAGCCAACTTTGCGCTGATGGCTACAGAAGATGATGGATCAGAATCTACATCAGAATCAGATTCTGAAGAGGTATTTTCTGAACTATCTAGAAAAGAGTTAGTTTCCAGTTTAACAGAACTTCTGGAACTCAAAGCTCATCTTAGTATCAAATACAAAAAGCTGGAGAAGCAATTTGAATTTGAAACTAAGAAGCTGGAATTGGAAAATTCTGAACTGAAGGAAAAAGTTTTAAATCTATCCAAAAATAGTGGATCTCCTTCTGAAACAGAAAAAGCCATTCCTAGCATGAATCATATTCTGAAAGAATATGACTTGAGCTTCAGAAAATTTCTATCTAGAAGTATTGGCAGAAGTCAGCTAGCTTCTATGATATATGCTGTGTCTGGGAACAAGAGAGTTGACATTGGTTATGAGGGTGAAATCCCATACAAGCTTGAATCTGTGGATGATATGAAAATATCATACAAGCCTCTGTATAACCAATTTAAATTTGGCCACTCCCATGATGTTAAGCACACATCACATGCACAAAGTTTTCACATAACACACACCAAGAAGCATGTGACACAACCTAAGAAATATCATGGAACTCAGAATAAGAAGTATCACACTGTTCCTCCTGTTAAATATTTTGCTAAACCCAAGTTCAATCAGAACTTGAGGAGAACTAACAAAAAAGGACCCAAGAAATTGTGGGTACCTAAGGAGAAGATAATTTCTGTTGCAGATATCCTTGGCGGAAAAGAGGACAAACAGCAAAATGTCATGGTACCTGGACTCTGGGTGCTCGCGACACATGACGGGAAGAAGGTCTACATTCCAAGACCTGGTGCTTAAACCAGGTGGAGAAGTCAAGTTTGGAGGAGATCAGAAGGCAAAATCATTGGCTCTGGAACTATAAAGTTTGGTAACTCTCCTTCCATAACTAATGTACTTCTTGTAGAAGGATTAACGCATAACTTATTGTCCATAAGTCAATTAAGTGACAATGGTTATGACATAATCTTTAATCAAAAGTCTTGCAAGGCTGTTAGTCAGAAGGATGGCTCAATCCTATTTACAGGCAAGAGAAAGAACAACGTTTATAAGACAGATCTTCAGGATCTTAAGAATCAGAAGGTGACTTGTCTTATGTCTGTTTCTGAAGAGCAATGGGTCTGGCACAGAAGATTAGGACATGCTAGTTTGAGAAAGATTTCTCAGATTAACAAACTAAATCTGGTCAAAGGACTCCCCAATCTGAAATTCAAATCAGATGCTCTTTGTGAAGCATGTCAGAAGGGCAAGTTCTCGAGACCTGCATTCAAGTCTAAGAATGTTGTTTCTTCCTCAAGGCCGTTAGAACTCTTGCACATTGATCTGTTTGGCCCAGTCAAAACAGCATCTGTCAGAGGGAAGAAATATGGATTAGTCATCGTTGATGATTATAGCCGCTGGACTTGGGTAAAGTTCTTAAAACACAAGGATGAGTCTCATTCAGTGTTCCTTGAATTCTGCACTCAGATTCAATCTGAGAAAGAGTGTAAAATCATAAAGGTCAGAAGTGATCATGGTGGAGAATTTGAGAACAGATTCTTTGAGGAGTTCTTCAAAGAAAATGGTATTTCCCATGATTTCTCTTGCCCTAGAACTCCACAGCAAAATGGAGTTGTAGAGCGAAAGAATAGGACTCTACAAGAAATGGCCAGAACCATGATTAATGAAACCAATATGGCTAAGCATTTCTGGGCAGAAGCAATTAACACTGCATGCTATATTCAGAATAGAATCTCTATCAGACCTATTCTAAATAAGACTTCTTATGAATTGTGGAAGAACAGAAAGCCCAACATTTCATATTTCCATCCTTTCGGATGTGTATGCTTTATTCTGAATACTAAAGATCATCTTGGTAAGTTTGATTCTAAAGCACAAAAGTGTTTCCTTCTTGGATATTCTGAACGCTCTAAAGGCTACAGAGTATACAATACTGAAACATTGATTGTAGAAGAATCAATCAATATCAGGTTTGATGATAAGCTTGGTATTGAAAAACCAAAGCAGTTTGAGAATTTTGCAGATTTTGATATTGATATATCAGAAGTTGAAGAATCAAGAAGCAAAGTTGCAGAAGCTGGCAGTCTCAGAAGCAATGGATCAGAAGATCAAGTTGCTGCATCTTTAGAGAATCTTAGGATTTCTGAAGAACCAACTATCAGAAGATCACCTAGACTTGCCTCAGCTCATTCAGAAGATGTGATCCTTGGAAAGAAAGATGATCCCATCAGAACAAGGGCATTCCTTAAGAACAATGCAGAATGTCAATTAGGTCTTGTTTCTTTGATCGAGCCAACATCTGTTGATCAAGCTCTAGAAGATCCAGACTGGATAATTGCCATGCAAGAAGAACTAAATCAGTTTACAAGGAATGATGTATGGGACTTGGTTCCTAGACCAAAAGGATTTAACATCATCGGTACTAAGTGGGTTTTCAGAAACAAGCTAAGTGAGAAAGGTGAAGTGGTAAGAAACAAAGCCAGACTGGTTGCTCAGGGTTATAGTCAGCAAGAAGGGATTGATTATACAGAAACCTTTGCACCAGTGGCCAGGTTAGAATCTATTCGTCTATTAATTTCTTTTGCCACTCAACATAACATCACTCTTTATCAGATGGATGTCAAGAGTGCCTTCTTAAATGCTTATATAGATGAAGAAGTTTATGTTCACCAACCTCCTGGTTTTGAAGACTCCATGTCTCCAAATCATGTTTTCAAATTAAAGAAATCATTATACGGATTGAAACAAGCTCCCAGAGCTTGGTATGAACGTTTGAGTTCTTTCCTTCTGGAAAATGATTTCACTAGAGGAAAAGTGGACACTACTCTCTTTTGTAAAACATTTAAAAAGGATATTTTAATTTGTCAAATATATGTTGATGATATTATCTTTGGAACATCTAATGCTACACTTGGAAAGGAGTTTGCTGAGTCTATGCAGGCTGAATTTGAAATGAGCATGATGGGAGAACTCAAGTATTTCCTTGGGATTCAAATCAACCAAACTTCCGATGGAACCTATGTTCATCAAACGAAGTATGTGAAAGAACTTCTGAAGAAGTTTAATCTTTCTGAAAGCAAAGAAGCCAAAACTCCTATGCATCCAACTTGTGTACTGGGTAAGGATGAGGTAAGTAAGAAGGTAGATCAGAAGTTGTACAGAGGTATGATTGGATCTCTTCTATATCTAACTGCTTCTAGACCTGACATTCTCTTTAGTGTTTGTTTGTGTGCTCGATTCCAATCAGATCCAAGAGAATCTCATTTAACAGCGGTTAAGAGAATTCTAAGGTATCTGAAAGGTACTACTAATGTTGGTTTAGTTTACAGAAGATCTAAAGATTACAACTTAGTAGGATTCTGTGATGCTGACTATGCTGGAGATAGAATAGAAAGAAAGAGCACTTCTGGAAGTTGTCAATTTCTTGGAAGTCATCTGATCTCATGGTACAGCAAGAAGCAAGCTACTATTGCCCTCTCAACAATAGAAGCAGAATATGTTGCTGCTGCTGGTTGTAGCACACAAATGCTCTGGATGAGAAGTCAGCTGGAAGATTATCAGATATATGAGAGTAACATTCCTATTTTCTGTGATAATACTTCTGCTATATGTTTATCTAAGAATCCTATTTTACATTCAAAAGCTAAACATATTGAGATTAAACATCATTTCATAAGGGACTATGTTCAGAAGGGTGTTATATCTTTAAACTTTGTGGATACAGACCATCAATGGGCTGATATCTTTACAAAACCCCTTGCTGAAGATAGGTTTAAGTTCATTCTGAAGAATATCAGTATGGATTTATGCCCAGAATGAGAAGATCTTATGTATGAGTATCTTCTGAAATGAAATTGGATTATTTTTTTATAAGAAGTTCTGATTGAAATCAATTAGAAATTGTGATTCAGTTATTACTAACGTTTCATTGTCTAAGTTGATTCAGAATCTCTTTAAAAGCAAAACAGCTATAACTGGCTATCCAGATGGTAAACACGTGTTCACTATTTCTGGACAAGCGTGCGTACAGTTGAGGGGACGTCTACTTAGGTAACTGTGCAAATCTCGTCTTTTGTCATTATTATCTCTCCTCACGTCACGTAACATTAAATGCCATTCATCATTTCTTTTATTGTCCTTCTTTTCTTTTTATATTCCTCGAACGTTTCCCTCTTCTTTTTCCCTCTATTTATTCCTTCATTTCGTTGCATTTTTTTAATAAGTCTTGGCTCTCTTTCTCTTTCTTTCTCTCTCTCTTGTCCAAACAAAGTTTTTTCTTTGGCATAAACCCTAGTTCATTCATCTTCAACCTAGCGTTCATCATGAATCCTTTTAACTCAATGAGAACGGATGGAAGGGTTAATCAGTTACAGGATGTGAAGCATATCTTGGGATGGCTCTCCAAGTCTCTTTCAAGACAGATCTCTTCTTCAATGCTATTATCAACATTTATCCAAAGGAAGAAGACCTTCTTGAGTCACTGGAGCCCGTTTGCAACATTAGCTCCCTGTCTATGAACTGTCCCTCACTTCCTCTTTGGTCTCTTGGATCTCTCCTACAGTGGAGGTTCTAGTCTGGACAGGCATGAAGAGTTTTCAAGCTTTCATGGCTGAACAAACTGAAGACCAGAGGGTTCTTGAGTTGTTTGTGCAGTCTTTGCGTAGGATAGAGTCTTAGGCTTTAAGTATTTGTAGCTTTCTTTCCTTGTTGCATTTGTTTTTCTGCATACACCTTTTGTAATCCTTCTTGTTGAAATCAATGAAAAGTTATTTATGTTTCTTTCCTTTTGTCTCTTGCTTTGCATCTGAATCTTTTATGCTTTTTGATGTTATGACAAAAAGGGGGAGAAAATATATGATAAATGATCTGATTAATATTATCAGTTACCGAGTAAAAAGGCTCCACATTTACTAACAGAACTTGCAAAGTTCTATGTTTTTAAGTTGTGTTGTTGCAGGAATCAAAGATTCAAGATCAACATAAGAAGCAACAAAATGAATCAAGCTCTTGGATTCTTGAAGCAAGCTGAGTGCTAGGAAGCTTCAGAATCAGAAGGAAGAATGATCAGAAATAGCTCTTGGATTCTTGAAGCAAGCTGAGTGCTAGAAAGCTTCAGAATCAGAAGCAAGAAGGAAGAATGATCAGAAATTCTGATAATAGAATATGATCCAAATCATTGTCCATTTGCTCTGATACATTGTCTATTGGATCTGATATATTCTATATGGCTTATATGGCTCTGATACATATTTTGTGTTCTGATACACATTTTATGTTCTAACTCATTCATGCTGACTTTTGTCGTTTAGTGTTGTTCTGTAACATTTTAGGATGTAGAGATGCTCTGATGATGCTCTGGTACATTCAACAATGTTCTGATACAATCTAGCATGAAGTGATGTAAGAAGAAATTCAAAGCTCTGAAGCTATCCGAGGGAAGCAGAAATCAGAAGCTGTGAATGTTCTAAAGATCCAGAAAACTCAAGTTCTGAAGCTGTCCTAAATGGAAGCACGAATCAGAAGCTGTGAATGTTCTGAAGATCAAAGAAATTCAAGTTCTGAAGCTGTCCTAAATGGAAGCAGGAATCAGAAGCTGTGAATGTTCTGAAGATCAAAGAAATTCAAGTTCTGAAGCTGTCCTAAATGGAAGCAGGAATCAGAAGCTGTGAGTGTTCTAGGGATCTAAAGAAATTCAAGTTCTGAAGCTGTCCAATGGAAGCAGAAGTCAGAAGCTATGAATTATCAAAAGACAGAAGCTTATGTGATCGTCTCTACCGAAATAATCAGGGAAGTCTTTTATTAATAAAGTTCTTCGAGTATTTATTTCAGGGGGAGATTATTCATCTCAGGGGGAGATTGTTAATCTCAGGGGGAGACATATTCACATGCTTATGCTATAGCTGTGTAATTTGTCTTTAGCCGTCTGCTCTTTCTGATCGCAAATTCATATCATTTATATATGTTTTTGTCATCATCAAAAAGGGGGAGATTGTTAGAACAAGATTTGTTCTGATCAATATTCTTAGTTTTGATGATAACAAGGATATGAATTTTGTGTGAGATAATGTGGTACTCTAATACATTGCAATTTCCCTTTCAGGAAATATATAAAGAGTATGCACAAATCAGCGCTCAGAAGCTTTGTCTCAGAAGGTTCAGCATGCAACATCAGAACATGGTCTGGCAAGACATCAGAAGATGGTCAAGGCAGAATCAGAACATGGGTCTATGGAAGCATCAGATGAACTTGAGATCAGAAGCAGAAGCACTGAAGTTCTCATGGTATCACGCTCAGAAGCACTTCAAGGTCAGAAGACAAGAAGATGCTATGCACCAAGCTGTTTGACTATGATGATATTCAATTATTATATTCACAAACATCAGATTAGAAGAAAGTACAAGTGGCAGGCTACGCTGACTGACAAAAGGAACGTTGGAAGCTATTAAAGGCAACGTCAGTAGACACAGCGTGAACAAGGCTCGAGGTAGTTGACAAAAGCGTGAAACATTAAATGCAATGCTGTACGGAACACGCAAAGCATTAAATGCGCCCAACGGTCATCTTCTCAAACGCCTATAAGTATGAAGTTCTGATGAGAAGCAAGGTTGACGATTTCGCTAACAATTAACTTGCCGAAACGCTGATCAAATTAAAAGCTCAGAAAACTTCATTTTCATCAAAGCTCACTACATTGCTGTTGTAATATATTAGTGAGATTAAGCTTAAACGTTAAGAGAAATATCACTGTTGTGATTATAGCTTTTCAGAAGCATTTGTAATACTCTTAGAATTGATTACATTAATTTGTAAGTAACTAGAGTGATCAAGTGTTGATCAGGATACTCTAGGAAGTCTTAGCTTGTGTCTAAGCAGTTGTAATTAGAGTGATCACGTGGTGGTCAGGATACTCTAAGAAAGTCTTAGCTTGTGTCTAAGCAGTTGTTCCTGGAGTGATCAAGTTGTGATCAGAATACTCTAGAAGACTTAGTCGTGGGCTAAGTGGAAAACCATTGTAATCCGTGCGATTAGTGGATTAAATCCTCAGGTGAGGTAAATCACTCCGTGGGGGTGGACTGGAGTAGTTTAGTTAACAACGAACCAGGATAAAAATAACTGTGCAATTTATTTTTATCGTTCAAGATTTTAAGACTACACTTATTCAAACCCCCCCCCCCTTTCTAAGTGTTTTTCTATCCTTCAGTATCTCCCCCAATTTTAATCTTATGAATGCATTCTAGGACTTTTTAGAAATCTTGATGAGTCTTTTAAAACCTCGTTTTGGTTTCACCTCGATTGGAGCTTCCATGCTCAAGTTATGCGCTTTGACTCAAAAGGTGTCTTTTGTTGACTTTTAAAAGGACCTGTAATCTCTTGTACCATATGATGCATTTATGGATTTGGCTTGTGAGAGACAAAGTTGTAGAGAATCAAATTTCCTTCAAAATAGGCTTTGGTTGGGAAATTTTTGATGCTACATGTGAAAGTTATGACCAACCAAAGTTGAGTCGACTTTCTCCTATAGAAAACCCTAATTTGAACCTTTTCAATTATTCATTTCTGAGTTTTTATTGATGCATCATGATCAACCTTTGATCAAATGATGGATATAACCTCACATACTTGATGTTGACCAAAAATCTTGAAGTTTGACTGTATTTTGACTATAGTTGACTTTCAGGTTAGCATAGTCGATTATTGATCATCTAAGCCATTGAGTGAGCAATCCTTGGAATTGGAGCTTGACTTTTGACATGGAGATGCCTTGATACATATGAGATACCTTGAGACCCATTTGAGGCCTCAGAGATTCGAAATCCTTTGATAAACTACAAACCCTAATTTTGAAACCCTCGATTAGGAGAGAGTGACTTGAATAAACCTTTGAAACTTGAACCATTGAAGATGCATAGAGGATGGCAAATTTTGGGGTATGACAGCTGCCCCTGTTCAATCTTCTTAAACCTGAAGAGTCAGATAGGCGCGTCTGCCTATCGTGTTCTAAAGGTAGAAGATGATTGGACACTTAAATGCCCTGAAATTTGCATTTAGGATGATTTTCCGTGGGAGATGGGCTTGAAGATGCCACCCAAGGTAGATACCATTTTTCAGAATGTGCAGCTAATGCTTTTCGGGAAGGATCGGGTGCTTTGATTGTAGCATACCCTAAAAAGGCAACCTGGATTTTATGCAATGTTACGATGCATGCGATATATGATGCAGTGAGCTTCCCAAATTAAATGAGAGCCATGTATGTATATTCACTATGTATGAATGAGGTATGTTAGTTGAATGATGCATGATTGTTAGTTATGTCAATTGAAGTATGTTAGTAATTCTGAAAAGAAAGATAACACCTTTGTGTGTTATTGATGATATTTTGGAGAATATCATTGTCGAGGGACTCACGTGATAAACCCAATTGAAGAAACCTTTGAAAATCTCGTTGTAGAACCCTTTGCAAAACCCCTTTATTTGAGTGTGAGAGAAAAGAATCGTCCTGCTAAAGCCTGAGTCTTACATAGCGCGGACTTGTAAGAGGGATCACTCGTTATGATTCTAACAAGCTCACCTGCACCATTAGGATTAGTTGCTAGGGTTATAGCAAACTCATCTACACCATTAGTATCCTTTGCTAGGGTTATAGCAAACTCACCTGCACCAATAGGATCATTTGCGAGGGTTATTGCAAACTAACCTGCACCAGTAGGATCATTTACGAGGGTTATCACAAACTCACCTGCACCAATAGGATCATTTGCAAGGGTTATCGCAAACTCACCTGCACCAATAGGATCATTTGCGAGGGTTATCGCAAACTCACCTGCACCAGTAGGATCAATTTGCGAGGGTTATCGCAAACTCACCTGCACCATTAGGATCATTTGCGAGGGTTATCGCAAAGTCACCTGCACCAATAGGATCATTTGCGAGGGTTATCGCAAACTCACCTGCACCATTTGGATCGTTTGCCCTGGTTCGGACAAATTTCACCTACACCATTTGGATCATTTTCCCTGGTTCGGACAAATTTCACCTACACCATTAGGAGTCACTTGCCCTGGTTCGGACAAGTTTACCTGCACCAATAGGAATTATTTGCTATAGTTCTAGCAAACTTACCTGCTCCAAAGGAATTACCTGCCATGGTTCTGACAAGCGTACCTGCATAAGACGAGATCATTTGCTATAGCTCTAGCAAACTTACCTGTATCAGAGGAATTGCCTGCCATGGTTTTGACAAATGTACCTACATGAAAAAGATTCACCTGTTTGGAGACTCACGACTCGAGGGTCGGAGAAAATAGCATGTCAAATATTCACGACTCAAAGGTCGAGAAGGAAACGGTATGTTTAGAATCTCCCGACTCGAGGGTCGGACATTCACGACTCGAGGGCCGAAAAACACACCTGCTACAACACGAGGGTTGGAAACTCACGACTCGAGGGCCGGAAAACACACCTATCACAACACGAGGGTTGGAAACTGGACTCTTGGTAATATGTGAATGTAATAGATGATATGCATATGCTAATGCGTACGTATGTATGCTGATGCAATCCCGAGATTTTATCTCCTTAATCCCATTGAACTTGTTTAAACCATATTTTCACCTACACCACGACTATGCTTATGTTGGCTTGGTAATGTTTATGTATGCGGGTAATGCTTATGCTTATGTATATGTTGATTGATGTAGCGAGTGGAACGAAGAAATGTCTTTTATAAGACTACTTGAAAAGGTTTCTGGAATGGATATGATTGTTTGTCTTAAAGAAGACTATCTGAAAAGATCTTTAGCAACGAGTGAGGAATGTCTTAAAGGCAACTACCTGAAAAGGCTGAAAGACGTATTTAAGAAGGACTACCTAAAAAGGTTCTTATTAAGGAATGAGGAATGTCTTTAAAGACTACTATTTGAAAAGGCTGAAAGGTGTCTTAAGAAAGGCTACCTAAAAAAGGTTCTTATAAGGGACGATTAATGTCTTAGAAAAGACCACCCAGAAAGGTTCGTAGAATGTCTTAAAGAAGACCACCTGAAGAGGTTCCTGAAAAGGATGACAAATTGTTTTAAAGACGGCTACCTAAAAAGGTACTTAGAAAAAGAATGTCCTGAAGAAGACTACCTAAAAAGGTTATTGGAAATAACGATGATTGTCTTAGAGAAGACTACTTAGAAAAGTTCTTAGAAAAGGACTGTCTTAATGAAGACTACCCTAAAAGGTTCTTGGAGATGACGATGACTGTCTTAGAGAAGGCTACCTGAAAAGGTTCGTAGAATGTCTTGAAAAACACTACCTAAAAAGGTTCTTGGAAATGACGGTGATTGTCTTAGAGAAGACTGCCTAGAGAGGTTCTTAGAAAGGATGACAATCTGTCTTAAGGAAGACTACCTGAAGAGGTTCTTGAAGAGGATCGTGAGATTTGTCTTAACTAAGACTACCTAAAAAGGTATGGTGTAATGCATCAACCAATGTATGTAATGCATGATTTATATGTATTTGCATGATACTCCAGTGCTAGGTCGTTATAACCAAAGCGTATGTATTTTCATGGGAAAAGATGCTTATGAGGGAAGTGTCCCAGGAAATAACCCTGTAATATGCTTCGACGTTTAGATTGAAGGGTGTGCCCCTGACTTCTCAGATATGGGGGGTTGAATTTATCCCATGTTTAACATGCCCCTTGATTGAGACTGCTTCGAGATGTGACCCGGGTCGATTGGACCTTAGGAAGAATGCCCCTAGTTAATAGGATGTTTGGTTGTATGCCCCTGTTTTAGGAAAACCCTCTGGACGTGGTTTCCCCATTCAAGAGTCTTTATCAGAAATGATCGCCTTTGTGCTAAGTGTATATTCGTGAATGGTGTTGTACCCTTTGAGAAGTAACTCTAATGAGATGCGAATGCAAGTTTTGAAATCGAAGGAGTGAAAGATTAGAAATGAATGCTTGAAGAAGCGTAGTGGTTAGAAATAGTTTTAACAAACCTAGGAGTCAGTATAACAAAATCCTGCTTAATATGCTTTCGTAGTTAACCTTGCCTCAATTAGGACTTTTGAATGTTGTAACTTGGCTTGGTTCAAGGTTTAGGAAACAACGGATATAAGGCTCAAAATTTATTTAACCCACCCATTTCTCCTTGATGTTCTCCAAGTCCTAAACATTCGCTTAATCCAATGAACGTGCTTTGTTGGTAAGAGAATTGTTTTAGTTCTGATGTTGAGCAGTAGTCTTAGTAGGGATCAAGAATTAATGAAAAAGTGGTGAAGATCCAAGCATTGATGTGAATGTTGCGAAGATCCAACCATTGATGTGAAGCTATGATTTAGCAGTCACATGATTATCCTTTGTATTTCGCTTTTGTTTTGTTTTTATCCCTTATTTTTGCATGAAACAATTTCTTTGAGTTTGGTCCATCGGGATGCCCTAATTTTTGCCTAAGTCGTTTTTGTTTTCTTTCATGAAATTTTCCATTTTGACTTAGCGGGCGTTTTCTCCTTTTTTTTTGAATACCCCTTTGGAAATATTGATCCTTGGATATTGGTTTTGATTTGCAGGCTTCGACTTTGACACTTCCTCGATCTTGAATGATGTATTGAGGAAGAAGATTGTTGTGGATGTTGTCTTCATTTGCTTCCTCAACCTTGGATGAACGCGAGGAAGAAGACATGCTTGAAACTTTGCTTGATCCCTATGCTTGGATTGACTGATTCTCTTGACAACCAAAATACGTCATTGAATTAATCGAAATCTACCCTGCCCCTGGTAGAAATCACGGTTTATTTGAAAAGTAGAAACAAAGTCCATCTCCTGGCTCGAGGGGGTAACAAGGGATTAACATCCTTATATCTCCACTGTTTGGGATTTGAAACAATTCCTGTACATCGTCGGTTCGGTCTTACCTTGAAAGCATATGTTTATCGAGACTTAGTTATTTGTATTCGTCATTCTCCCTTAAGTTTGTTAATATTTGAAAGTCGAAATTGAAATAGAATAGAAGGGTGCGAGTGGAAAGTCGTAGTAGTGAGCGAATGAAGCAAATGAATTGATTTCAAAATATGCATGATTTTTTTTTGAATCACTATTTGAAAGATACAACGTTTTACATCAAATAACACTTTGTGATCGTAGAAGTTACAACTTGAAGTGATAAACCTATTAATCCTAAGGGCAATCTCCTTTGTGAATCTGTCGACTTTGTTTTACTCCTTAGTTTGTGGACTTGTAGAAGTAAAGGGTAGTCTCGAGTTCTCCTTGGGCACGTCGAATTTGTCAGGAATAAGTTGTTAGCGATGGGTTTTCGTCGTATCGGAACTTCATGAGTTTCCTTTGACTGAAACTCTTTTGCTTTTTCTAAGGATAATATCACACCATTCGCCATCTTCAGGGTCTGTAAACTGATGAAGAAAGACCTATGACCCTTTTACCCCTTGGTGGGGAGTTAACATATGTTGCACTCCATCCATCGTAGTCATGCATCTTTGTTCAGGGTATTGCCCTAGTTGGACAAACCCTTGCCCCTCAAGTTATCATAGAGCGTCTTTGTAATGTTGATGTATTCTAAGATGGACCCCTTTATGGCTAGATACCCCTTAAGTGTATCTATGAGGGAACTCTTTTGTTGAACTAATCCTTGCTCGATGATAGCCTTTGTTGTATTTATAATCTTGTTTCGAAAAAGGCATGAAAACATGGTTGGCATAGTGAAAGACATCCTCTTTTTTGTGGTAAGGCCGCGATCGTTCTCAATAACTTATCCTCCTTTCTCCATAGGTGATAATCCTCTTATTTCTTTGGGAGTTTCGGGAAACCGGCTAGCACGGTGAGTATGGATGCGGGTGAAGATGGAAATGCAAATGTGAATGTAAATGTATGAATACATGAAAATGCGAATGCGTGCATATGCAAAAGACTCCTTTATTATTTGTATATTATGACTCCTTGTATGTAATGCAATGCGGATGTGCGATAGATATAATCCTAAGGATACCCTATGCGGATTTAGGGATAACATTTGACCCTAGTGAAATCTTTGCAAGATAGACGTTATGACATGCCAATGGAAATCCCTTAGATTAAGGGGTACGCAGAAAGTAGCGGCTGATGACCGTTCAGGACAGTCACGAAGTCTCATGACCTTCAAGAGGTCATTCGACGTGTACTTACGAAGTTGTCCCTTATTGGATAAATAGAAATCCCTACAAGCTAGGGATGAAAGATGTATAGATGGAGACTAAAACCCTACAAGTTAGAGGGTGCGCGGGAATAAGCACGGGGTGACCGTTCGAGAAGGTCATTTGATCTCATGGCCATCGGGAAGCCAATCGATGTGCATAAATGGAAATGTCCTTCGTGGGAAGGACACGTAGTTGTAAGATATAAAAAGGAACATCCCTACAGGCTAGGGAGTACTTAGATGTAAGCACGGGGTGACCGTTCAAGACAGTCACTCGGTCTCATGGCCATTGAGAGGCGAATCGACGTGCGTAAACGAAGATGTCCTTCGTGGGAAGGATGCGTAGTTGTAAAAATACAAGGATATAAGGATAAAATCCCTACAGGCTAGGGAGGGCATAGATGGTGATGTCTTTCGTGGGAAAGACATGGTCTTAAAAATTACAGTCCCTATAGGTTAGGGAGGGCATAGATGGTGATGTCTTTCGCGGGAAAGACGTGGTCTTAGAAATTACAGTCCCTACAGGTTAGGGAACACGTAGGAATACCTGCAAAATTGAAACGCATAGATACTCGAAGCATATAAATTGCAAATATATAATAAGCACATAAGCACAAAAGTCCTAGGTTCATAGGTTCGAAGTAGCGGCTTTAGGGAGCCTACCCTTTCCATTGGTATGTCCTAGACATGGGTCTCATGGGGTCGTTCGTAGCCTCCGAGACTTTTTGTCTCTACGGATTTTAGAATAACTCATTTTATCCAATGAGGTTCGAATTTTTGGGGTAGGTTCCCAGACAGATCAGCCAAATACCAAGTCCTGCCCTCAATAAGGTCAAGCCTCGTATTGGACATTTCCGGATATTCAACCCACTCTGAGTGGAATTATCAATAAGACTCGTAGGCGATTCAAGTCCCCCCTGGTCTTAAGGATAATTCCCACACTTAGGTTTTACAACAATTTTATATATCCCAAAATGTAAAAAAACAACAATTATATACAAGCAATTAAAGCAATATTTATTTTAAGCAACCAGAGTCCAGGTACCATGACATTTTGTGCTTTGTCCTCTTTGCAGCTAAGGATATCTGCAACAAAAATTATCTTCTCCTTAGGTACCCACAATTTCTTGGGTCCTTTCTTGTTAGTCTTCCTCAAGTTCTGATTGAACTTGGGTTTAGCATAATAGTTATCAGGAGGAATAGCATGATATTCTTTAGGTTTGACAGCATGATATTTCTTAGGTTGGGTCACATGCTTCTTGGTGTGTACAGTGTTAAAACTCTGTGCATGTGAAGTGAGCCTAATATCATGTGCATGGCCATAATTGAACTGATCATACAATGACTTGTATGTGATTTTCAAATCATCAACAGGTTCAAATTTATGTGAGGTATCACCCTCATAGCCAAAACCAAACCTTCTGTTTCCAAAAACACCATATATCATAGAAGCAAGATGACTTCTGCCAATACTTCTAGATAGGAACTTTCTGAAGCTCGAGTCATATTCTTTCAGAATATGATTTAGACTAGGAATGGATTTTTCTGATTCAGAAGGAGATCCACTATCTTTGGATAATTTTAAAACTTTTTCCTTCAGTTCAGAATTTTCCAATTCCAGCTTCTTAGTTTCAAATTCAAATTGCTTTTTCAGCTTTTTGTATTTGATACTAAGGTGAGCCTTGATATCCAGAAGTTCAGTCAAGCTGGAAACTAATTCATCTCTAGATAGTTCCGAAAATACCTCTTCAGAATCTGATTCTGATGTAGATTCTAATCCATCATCCACTGTGGCCATCAGTGCAAAGTTGGCTTGCTCTCCTTCAGAGTCTGATTCAGATTCAGATTCAGAATCATCCCATGTTGCCATAAGACCTTTCTTCTTATGAAACTTCTTCTTGGGATTCTCCTGTTGAAGTTTTGGACATTCACTCATGAAGTGTCCAGGCTCACTACACTCATAGCAGAGAACTTTCTTCTTGTCAGATCTTCTGCCACCAGAAGATTCTCCTCGTTCAAATTTCTTTGAACTTCTGAAGCTCTTGAACTTCCTTTGCTTGCTCTTCCAGAGTTGGTTTACCCTTCTGGAGATCATGGACAGTTCATCTTCTTCTTCTGATTCTGATTCTTCAGAATCTACTTCTTTAGCCTGAAAAGCGTTAGTGCATTTTTTAAAATTAGATTTTAATGCAATAGACTTACCTTTCTTCTGAGGCTCGTTTGCATCCAGCTCTATCTCATGGCTTCTCAAGGCACTGATTAGCTCTTCCAAAGAAACCTCATTCAGATTCTTTGCAATCTTGAATGCAGTCACCATTGGGCCCCATCTTCTGGGCAAGCTTCTGATGATCTTCTTTACATGATCAGCCTTGGTGTAGCCTTTGTCCAGAACTCTCAATCCAGCAGTTAGCGTTTGAAATCTTGAGAACATTTTCTCAATATCTTCATCATCCTCCATCTTGAAGGCTTCATATTGTGGTGTCGTTTTTTTTACCTCCCCGTTTCACTTGGGAGGACGGCACGCTAGACCCTTCACGCGAAATTTGGAAGGAGAATGCGCCCGGGATGGGATGAATTTTGTTTCAGTTCTTCCTACGATATCACATGAACTTTCTTATTGTCATACGAGTAGGAAAGGGGAAAAAAGATCTCAACTAAACCCTAGGAGTTTGCTAAGTGTGGGGATTTCACCTAGACTAGAAATTATGGAGTTCTGGGGGTCGGTTATACATAGGGAAGAGTTTAAGCACCCTACATATCCGTAGTACTCTACGGGAACCTTCTCTGTGTCATTGTGATTGTGTTTATTGCTATTGATTGGGAAAGTTTCTCCTTTGTGTTAGGAGAGAGAATTGAATTGATTTAAAAGACAGACAGACAGACAGATAAACTGACTATTTTTGGTATTTTAATAGCTCGCTGAGATTCCTTGTGAACCTCATGCCTACATATCCCTAATGGAAGTCAGAGCTTAATGTAGTTCGGGGAACTAACTAGGGAAATAAATTATTTTTGGTGCCTTGCTTGAAGCTCAAGGTTGAAGCTTTGAATTAAATCTCTGTTTACAATTAGGAGACATGAAATCATCTTTACAGAGAGGTATTTCTACTATCCCACCACAAACATTTTAAAAGTGACAGAAAAGCTAAAAATGATGTTTCATTAAGAGGGGAGTCTACTTGGTTGATCAAGTATGACAGCCATCGTGCCTCTAAAATGAAAGATTCTCAACCAAATTAGGGAAAGGGTCGTACAAGTCTGGGTGTGTTGCCAGAGCATGCCTTTCAGTGTCCTAAATGTGAAGTCAAGACTCTCCATCTATTTTGTTTTGATGAGGACAAATTAATAATCAAAAGATCATGTCAAAAAGTATGGAAAAAGCCTCAAGTGCATTTAATCAAATCAAGTACTCAAGATTCATCATGTGTAAAAGCTAGCATCAAAGAATTCAAGAATTATATTTTGAAGAATAGCATTGATCTTGATTTATTAAGGTATAAGCATGCAATTTATATTGATAACTTAGTGCTCAATATTCTCCTAAATATTTAGTTGCATGCATGGTCATTTTGGTTAAAATATCAATCTTTTCCTATATTTCAAATCAAAGTTGTTTGCTGTCAGGAAACAGATTTCCTGTATTTGGAAACAGATTTCCTGAACTGGAAACAGATTTCCTGTATTTGGAAACAGATTTCCAGAACTGTTTTTTAACATGGAAATCGATTTCCTATATGGGTAAATCGATTTCCAGTGTCAGTTTTTGAATTTTTAGACACAACGCTTCAGGGAAATCGATTTCCTATAATGGTAAATCGATTTCCAGCGTACCAGAGTCAAAAAACAGTATGTTTCAAATCTGAACGTGAATCATTTTAATACCATCAATCTTTGCACCTTTTCATTGAATCATACTCATTCCTACGGGTGTTAAGACACTATATATACTCTATATTTTCATATTTGAATCTCACCTCTTTCATTACAATTTACCACATTTTTGATCATATATTTTCATATATATACAAGTGTTTCATACTTGAAATTTCATTGAAACTTTTTCTACACATTGTTAGAAAAATTTCTCATTCATACATAAACACTTGAGCACTATTATATCATTGTAAATTGTCTTGCTTGAAAGAGAAGATCAATCTTATGGATTGATATATGTTCATCAACTTTATTACTCAAATATTTTCCAGATTTGGTTTGTAAATTCTTGTTGTCCAGGATTGTTGGAAACAAGTTAGTAGAAAGGAAAGGATTGTTTTCTTGTTCTACTTGGTTGGTTGTTCTTGTTGTCCAGGATTGTTGGAAGCAAGAAAGTCATTAAGGGAGGATTGTTCTCTTAATGTACTTAGTGAAAATCCAAGAGGATTGTTCTTGGTGGTTTTGTTAGAAGATTGTAGGAGGAGTCTTGTGTAGGCTTGTACAAAGATCTAACAATAGTAAAATCTCTTTCATGTTGAAAGGGGACTGGAGTACTCTCGGATTGTGAGGGGAACCAGTATACATCATTGTGTTCTTTACTTTTCCGCATTTTACCGCTTTCATCACTATTACCAAGAAAAGAAAAGAACCATTCCAAAATCTTCAAACACTTAACCAAAAATAAGTACAAGTATTCTAAAACCGAATATATCTTAAAAATCCTAATTCACCCCCCCCTCTTAGGCGCACTCTTAAACTTACACTAAATGGGAGAAATGATGATTTGTTTGAAATGATGATTGTTTGAAATGATTGTTTGTTTGTGGTGAGATAAGAGAAATATCTACCTATGAAGATGAGCTATGTCTATCTATTGTTTGAAAGATTTGATTTTTAGCTGGCTTGCATGAGGCCCAAGCTTGAGGCTTTTGTTTGATTTATTGACTTATTGAAAGATAACTCTACTGGGGAGAATTTTAATTAAGGAGTTTTTGTGTTCTGTACAAAGCCCATAATTGAGGCTGACTCTAGTTGGAGAGTGTTTATTTTTGTGAGTTTTATTTGGTGTTCTGTACAAAGCTCAGAATTGTAGCTGACTCTACTCACGGAGACTCTATTTTGTGTGCCTTGTATGAAGCCCAAGGTTGTGGATAATTGTTGAGGATAACTGAGTTTTTTAAGACTATGGATGACTCTATTTGTGTGCCTTGTACAAAGCCCAAGGTTGTGGCTGACTCTTAACTGAGGAAGTTATTAATTTGTGCCTTGTATGAAGCCCAAGGTTGTGGCTACTCTAGCTAGGGGAAAGATTATTTTCTGCCTTGTACAAAGCCCAAGGTTGTGGCGGACTCTTAAAGAAACTGATTATGGAAGACTCTATGGGGAAAAGATCCTTGAGATTAAGAATCTTTGACACAGGGAAATATGGTTTATCTGCCTTGTACAAAGCCCAAGGTTGTGGCTAAAAATGAAAGACTCACTGGGAGAGTTTTATTTTTCTAGAGGTTTTAACAAACTAATTTGTTTTTTTGTTTTTTTTTTGAAGCTAACCCTTTCCGGGGATTTTGACTCAGCTGGAGAAATAGTCTATTAAAAGACTGGACTTTTTGGAGGCTAACCCGTTCCAGGGGTTTTGACTCAGCTGGAGAAATAGTCTATTAAAAGACTGGACTTTTTGAAGGCTAACCCTTTCCAGGGGTTTTGACTCTTTTAGGGAATTATCTTTTTGAAAGAATGAATCTTTAGATTTGAAAGAGTGATTTTGGAGGCTGACCCTTTCTAGGGTTTTTTTTATTGAAATGAAAGAATGATGTGGAGGCTAACCCTTTCCAGGGGATTTTGTTAAAATGAAAGAATGATTTGGAGGCTAACCCTTTCCAGTGGTTTTTATTAAAATGAAGGAATGATTTGGAGGCTAACCCTTTCCAGGGGTTTTTGTTAAAATGAAAGAATGATTTGGAGGCTAACCCTTTCCAGGGGTTTTTATTAAAATGAAGGAATGATTTGGAGGCTAACCCTTTCCAGGGGTTTTCATTAAAATGAATGGCAGAAAGATTATCTAGTGGAGACTTCTTGTTTTAAAGCCCAAGATTATGGCTGACTCTTGCTGAGGACAAGCAAATATGGATCCTAGACTCTGCTAAGGAAGATTGATGAAGATAAGGGTGACAGAGACTGTCCATGTCTCTCATTCCAAAAAAGTGTACTCAATATGAGATTGAGACAATCTTAGCTTGTTTAAAGTCTAGTTTAAAGAATGGAAGAAACTCACCAGGATAGGCTAAGAGGTAACTAAAGACCTGTTCCTATGTTTATAAGAAACCTGATGGATCCTTGTATACAAGCTCAAGAGGAAGCTGGAAATGCTTTTAAGAAGCCTGTGGGTCCTTGTACAAAGCCCAAGAGGAGGCTAATCGAGGGTCATCGAGGGTCCTTGTTATAGCACAAGAGAAAGCTATGTGGTTTTGAACTTATTTTGGCTTTAAGCAAATGGGTAAGAGGTTTCACCGGGAATAATTCCTCTTTGGGTGGATGTGTCCTATTTTTGTTCTAAGGTTTTTGCCAAGATGTTTCACCGGGAATAATTCATCTTGGGGGTTTGAACTACAGATCTCTAATTAGGAAAAAGCCTTCATCGGGAAGACATTCTCAATCCTAGGCCATATTCCTATAATATATATATATATATATATATATATATATATATATATATATATATATAGTTTAACTGTCCTAGGGTTTACACTCAAATGTAGTTCTAAACAAAATATATAAACAGTTCTATATTTGACAGTAATTTAAATAAAAGACTGTAAATTGAAAGCTTGTAAAGCCTAACCTGGATGGAGTGGAGGCCTTTGAAGAAGTATGTACAAAGCCTTACCAGCAATTTTTTTGTTGTTTTGTTGATAACAGTTGTATATTTATTATAAACAGTTAAAGGTTTTTGAAAACAGAAGAAGTGAAGATGGACAAAGGTCACATAGGTATCTGAAGAGTTTCACCGGGAATAATGCCCTTCAAATACCAGAAGAATGTTTTGAAAACAGAAAGGAGATTTTGTAAATACAGTTTTTGAAAACAAAGAATGAAAAGAAAGAAGGTGTTGGGTCTTACACTCTATTACAGGCCCAATGAAAATGATTTACTGTTTATGAGAAGCAGTTTGAACATGATTTGAAAATGACTTACTGTTTATGAAAAACAGTTGAGAAGATTCGAGGTTCTGTTGTTTGAAAACCTCAATCGTCTGTTTATTTTTTGAAGTATGAAAATAGTTTTGAATTTTGATAAAAGTCAACTTAATTAGGGTAAAGATGAAATCTAAACCTAATTGAGACCTAAATGGCATAGGGTTTTATCACAAAATATTTATGAGGTATTAGGTTTTTTAGTGAAAACATATATTAAAACATATTTAAAACTACTTAAAACAACACCATTTTGAACTTAATAAAAATATACAAAATAAATAATATTTTTGTGATTTTTTTAGTCATTCATAAAATATGTATATTAATCAACAAGTGTGTAAAAAATGAAGTCAAAATGAATTAATTTGATAGGTTAAATAATTGGTTAAACTTGTGAAGAGACTAAGTGGAAAAAGTGATAAAAAATAAGGTTTTGTCACCTAGAGGGATTGAACTCACGCCCTCCAAGTCACTAACTCAAAATAACACCACTGGGCCAACGCGCGCTTGGTTTTTATAACACACATCCAATTCACTGTGTTTCCAAACAAGTGGTAAATCATTGAAAAATAAAAGAAACAAAAAGTCTGGGGCGAGGGGGATTCGAACCCCAGACTTGAGGCATGAGGAGACTAAGAGCGCATGGGAGGCCACTAGGGAAAACGATGAATTCGTTTATAAAACGCATACCATTCAAAATGAAATAAACCTAGCCCATAGATTTGAATTTCGCGCGCCACCATAGTCATCTTCTTCCTCGAGCTCAAAGATTTTCAAATTTCTAACTCTCTGGTTTCTCAACTAAATGTCATGATGTAAACATCAATCTTGCTCTAAATTTCCTCACGAATCCAGATATGTAACTAACATTTATTTATATTAACTATAGCTACTTAATTTCTCGGAAAATGCGAAGAATATATGAACCCTAAATTTAAAATTAAATGACAAACAAGATGAATAAATGGATGGTGATAGAGGGTTTTCAATCCTCTGATGATGCTGAACAAGATAGTATCGAGCTATATGAGAAAGAACACTCAAATAAGTGGGTTGGAGTTTGAAAAAATACCTCTGAAAATGGAGGTCGTGAGGATGATGAGGAACACCTGGGCTTGTGTGAGTGATCCTAAAAGCTTCCTTGGGACTCAGTGATGCTAACTGAATGTTTATTGTGGCTTCAATCCTTCTGAGTTGCTCTACCCGACACCTTCGATTTGAGCTTCAAGTGGACATGGAGGATGATGAATCTTCAGTTCCAGATGAGCAGCAGCCATGTGAACAGCTTCACTATGCCCTAAGGAACGTGTCTAGATGCTTGGCTTTGCTTGAAACCTTCTGAATTGCTCTATGGACCTCCAACTGCAACATCTCCAAAGTGAATGCAACAATGGTGTTCCTCCACCTACATAAGTGATCCAGGTGCTTGGATCACCTCAAATGAGCCCCCTTGAGATGTTAGAATGCTTACTTTCCAAAGAGAAGCTCTGGTTTAAAGAAAACGATTCTTCTTGCCAAAGAACTTTGAAAAACCATAAGCATGAGAAGAGAAAGAGAAAGCAAGGAATAGGGTTTCATTGGTGTGAATTGTATGAAGGATATCACTTGTATTTATAGGCAAATGGTTCAGTATAGTTGTAGAGGAGTGAGCTTGCTTAGTGAGGTTGATTTGGTTTCTTGGCTATGAAGGAATTCAAAAATATCCAAAATGCAATGATGGGAATTTTGATTCCATTTGATCAATCCCCTAGCCCTCGATTTTGCTTTATCTTAGGGGACAAATCTGAGATAGAAATGAGCTCCAATGGGTTGGGAAGAGATTCCTTTGGTGATTCATCAATTCGCCAAAAATTCCTAAATGTAATCATTACATAATCACATGCCTTTGTTTTTGGGAATATTCTCTAATCCTTATGCAATGATGAAATTGGATGTATGGTGTGCTTGCAGATGTATTAGAGGTCGGGTAGCATCATTTAGAGAAGTCATTTGCACAAAATTGTAAAGTTTCAAATTGCACATGACCTATAATTTCACTTCAAGTGCCTAACTTTGATCAATCATATCTCTTAGCTCAAAATGAATTTGGAGAAGGTTGAGCGCAATTTGGAAAGCCCTTAATATGTACTTTAACTTATTAGTTTGGTGTTTGCCCAAATTCTTTAGGGAAATTAGTGAAAAAGTCCCATAAAGTTTGGAGAAAACTAGGGTTTTCTTGCATGTTTTGTGAAAGCAGCCACTTTGAAGCTCCATAACTCTTCAATGGTTGATTTTTAGCCAAAAAATTATATGTGTCAAAGTTGTTTATTGGATCCAAATCTACAACTTCCATGTTGGAAGTTTTTTTCAGTTTGTAGGTGAAATTTTGAGAAAATCCCTTCCAAAGTTTGGCAAAATCACTTGAAAACACTTAGAAAATTTTCTAAGTATGAAAAGTCAAACTTTTGACTTTTGACTTTTGATTCTTGATTGATTTTTCTTGATCAAATGACTTCAAATATCATATATTGATAATTTAAGACTTCAAAAGTCATGGTTGACCAATATTTCCAAAAAGTCAAAGGTGATCCTGTGTAGTTGACTTTTTCCAGGTGAAGTGAATTCTTGGACTTTTGTGATGAATCAAACTTTCCTCCTCAAATGAGTGATGTGAGTGGATTATATTGAGGTAATAGAAGCTCTTGAGTCATGCTTTGAGTTTTGGATCCATGTCCTGATTAAAAGTCAACTATCTTGGTGAATTAGGTCAAAAGAACCCTAATTGTCGACCAGATGAAATTGATGAATGTGGATCTTGGATTGGATTGTAATGCCCAATGGATATTGTCATATGAGCTATTTGAAGATGATTGATGCCTTTGAGTGATCCCCTGGAGTTTTCTAGGGTTTCCCAAATGTGATCCCTGATTTTAGTCCTTGATGGGGCTCAAAACCCTAGACTGGGTATCAGATGAACAAGTGACTGCTCTGAGTATCTATTTCGTTTTTGATGAAAAGTTTAAAAGATATGACATCTCAGGGGGTCAAAAATTAGGGTATGACAGATGCCCCTATTTAAGTTTCTTTCATCTGAAGGGAGAGAGATTAATATCTTGATTGCTTCAGAGTGAAAGAGACTTAAATACCAAAGAATGCCTGAATTTTGGGCGTTCCTGAGATGTTGTAGTGATAAAATCTTTGCATGACTTGATCCCGTTGTCGCACTTGGCGGGGGATAGGGAGACAAACTCCTGTAGAAACATGTTATGTGGATCCGGGTGAATGGATGGAAAAATAACATGCACAGTCCATCTTCTTTAACTAAGCGTTGATACTTAGAAAAAGGTAAGCAACTTCCCCTCGTTTCGGATGTCCGTATCACGAAACTGGTCTCAGTTGTGATAACCTCCCCTCGATCCGGATGTCTGTATCTCAGAACTGGTCTCAGTTATAATGACAATAAACAACCTCCCCTCGTTTCGGATGTCTGTATCTCGAAACTGGTCTCAGCTGTGATAACCTCCCCTCGATCCGGATGTCTGTATCGCGGAACTGGTCTCAGTTATAATGACGATAAACAACCTCCCCTCGTTTCGGATTTCTGTATCTCGAAACTGGTCTCAGCTGTGATAACCTCCCCTCGATCCGGATGTCTGTATCTCGGAACTGGTCTCAGTTATAATAATGATAAACAACCTCCCCTCGTTTCGGATGTCCGTATCTCAAAACTGGTCTTAGTTGTATTTGGACAATATCTTAGATAAAGAGAAAATTTCCAAAGGTTTGTTTCTTTACCAAACTTCTCACCAGCGCTTGTTGGAGAGACGCTATTTGATAATTGATAAGAAATCCATCATGCTTTTAATTCAAAGCTCTTGAATGAACGCCATATGATCATTTGTCCTTTTGAGGGGCTAATGACTTTGTTTGAAGGCAGATGAACTGTTTTCCGAAGGAGGACCATCTTTGGTCGATCCACTGGGGTGGAAACAAATCGTTTTCTGAGGTGAAAATTGTCGTTCATCGACTCGTGCTAAGGAATCTAAACTATCTTCTTGGAGAAGATTATCATTTACTGGCTCCGCTGGGGATATGTTGAAGCATCTTCCTGGAAGAAAACTTGTCTCTTGTCAACTTTGCCGGAGAATCAGTTATTTTCCTGATGAAAACTGTCATCCATTGACCTTGCTGGGGATATTCAACGACTCTGTGAGGAAGGCAAATGCGAAACAAACGATCTCGTCGAGCGTCTCTCTGCGGGAGAATCTCGGATGGGGAACTCCGAAAGTGAACAAACTATCTCTTTAAAGGAGATTGCCATTTGTTGACCTGCTCGGTGAGATCCTTGTGTACGAACTGTCGTCTTGAAGAAAAAAAAGGCTCCTCCATAACTCGCAGGGGAAACTCGAGTACATGCCTCAATGACTTGGGCACTAACTAGACTATGCAATTATGATGTGATGTATGCATGAATATTATGATAATTATAAAATGTAAAGTGAATGTGAATAGAATTGTCGCGGATGTGAAATCCTATGATACGACTTGAATTTTGTGACTATCAGAAGATGTCTTCCTCTTGAGAGACACACTCCGTTGGGGATATCTGGTTATCAGTTGCCCGCTGTTCGGAAGTGAGTGAAATGATTTTAAATGAATATCCATTATCGGGAGATGTTCGCAAAGCGACCTCATGGGGAAATCTGGGTTCCCGGAGTCTCAACCGTTCTTGGAGCAACTATTTGCATCCTTCCTATTGTAAGTAAACCTTAGAAAGAGATTTCACCTTTATTTTTGCAAGTAAATTCATTTTATTTTATGAAAACATTTGTTTCAAGAAAATGAATGTTTAAACTTAAAATGCATTTAAAGAAACTGAATAAGACTCGATTGCAAAGAAAGGAACAAGGCTCAAATTATTATTTATGAAATGGTAACCAGCCAAATGCTTGATTCCATGGAGTATTTACAAAGTTGGAAATTGGTAATTTTCGGGAAGAGGGCTACGATGAAACGTGACGACCGTTATCTTTCCCTTCCACTCTGAATTGCGCTGTATTCGTGCTTCGTAGAAGATGACCTACTGATGATGAATACTCTGCTATGGATTTCGAATGATCAAGTTTGTCCTGAACACAGTTACTTGCCATTTATCCCTAACTTTTGCGTAAACTACCCCTTTCAGGTTTTAAGTCTACCGGGATTGATTATATTATTTTTATGTCTCTAACTTTTGCCTGAATCGCCCTTTCGGGTTTTCGATTCACCGAGACGCTATTTTTTGCCTAAGCCGCTCTTTGCGAGTTTTCAACTTAGCGAGCTATTTTTTTTATTTAAGCGAAGTATTTCTTGACAGCGTCGACGTTCACAGGACGGGGGAATTCTTCTCCATCCATAGTCGTGAGTATTAAGGCTCCTATTGAGAAAGCTCTCTTGACCACGTATGGGCCTCTAAATTTGGAGTCCATTTCCCTCTCGAATCTGTGAGAAAAGATTGAATCTTTTTGAGTACAAGGTCGCCTTCTTTGATTGTGCGAGGTCGGACCTTTTTGTCGAAAGCTTTCTTCATTCTTTGTTGATATAGTTGTCCGTGGCATAAAGCTGTCATGCACTTTTCTTCGATTAAGTTCAATTCATCAAATCTGTTTTGACACCACTCGGCTTCTGTTAATTTTGCTTCCATCAAGACTCTCATTGATGGGATCTCAACCTTTATAGGTAGGACTACCTCCATGCCATATACAAGGGAGAAAGGAGTTGCTCAAGTTGAAGTACGTACAAATGTACGGTAACCATGAAGAGCAAATAGGAGCATTTCATGCCAATCCTTGTAAGTGATGACCATCTTCTGAATGATTTTCTTGATGTTTTTGTTAGCTGCTTCTACAACTCCATTCATCTTTGGTCTGTAAGGAGATGAGTTGTGATGTTCAATCTTGAATTCTTCGCAAAGCTCCTTCATCATTTTGTTATTCAAATTTGACCCATTGTCAGTAATTATCCTGCTAGGAATGCCGTAGCGACAGATGATGTGATTCTTGATAAACCTGACGACAACTTGTCTTGTAACGTTTGCATACGAAGCTGCTTCAACCCACTTGGTGAAATAGTCTATGGCTACCAAGATGAAACGATGTCCGTTGGACGTTTTCGGCTCGATCATTCCAATCATGTCGATTCCCCACATGGAGAAAGGCCAAAGGGAAGAGAGTATGTTGAGAAGAGATGGTGGCACATGAATTCTATCGGCGTAAATCTGACATTTGTGACACCTCTTTGCATACTGGTAGCAATCTGACTCCATCGTCAGCCAATAATATCCTGCTCTCAGTATTTTCCTTGTCATGGTGTGTCCATTGGTTTGAGTACCAAAGGAACCTTCATGTATCTCTCTCATGAGTATTTCTAGGAGCACAATGCTACATTCATTGAAAATGGTAAGGAAATACCATACAAGTACAATGCTATATTCATTGAAAATGGTAAGGAAATACCATTACTATCTGTTGTCAACATTGCTGACGTTAGTCGAGTCACTAGAAGTGGACAAGTCTTCAACAGAACAACATAAAATGTGGAAAAGCCTTCGGAAGAAGCACCACATAGGCAAGACAATCATCCGACCAATGCTGTTCAAGCGAAAGAAAATGATGAGATCTTGAAAGTAATCCAAAGGAGTGAATATAACATTTTAGACCAGCTACTACATACTCCGTCTCGGATATCTGTTCTCTCCCTGCTATTGAGTTCTGAAGCTCATAGGGAAGCCCTACATAAAGTTTTGGAACAAGCTTTCGTAGAACCAAGTGTTACTGTAGGACAATTCAACAGTATCATTGCCAACATTTCCGCAGGAACTAACCTTAGTTTTTGTGATGAAGATCTTCCTGGAGAAGGAGTAGACCATAATCTCCCACTTCACATCTCAGTTGGCTGCATGGATGATGTACTCACAGGAGTCCTAATAGACAATTGATCCTTTCTCAATGTCATGCCAAAATCAACATTGTCAAGATTATCTTTCAAAGATTACCCGCTCAGGGACAGTCATGTCATCGTCAAAGCATTTGATGGGTCAAGGAAGTCAGTTTTCGGAGAAGTGGATCTTCCCATAACTATTGGACCTCAAACGTTAAAAATTACTTTCCAAGTTATGGATATCCCAGCACAATACAGTTGTTTGCTAGGTCGCCCATGGATTCATAAGGCTGGGGCAATTACTTCGACACTTCATCAGAAACTGAAGTTTGTAAGAAATGAAAAATTGGTAACCATATGTGGAGAACGAGCTTTGATCGTCAGTAACTTGTCATCATTCTCCGACATAGAACCAAAAGAAGTCACTAGAACTAAGTTCCAAGCACTTTCCTTGGAAAAGGAAAAAGGAAAGGAGAAAGCAGCGTCTATTTCATCCTACAAAGATGCAATCCAAGTTGTAAAGGATGGCACTACCAGTGGTTGGGGGCACATTGATATTCCTACCAACAACAAGAACAGAACAGAAGTTGGATTCTTTCCAACGTCATCAAAAGTTATTCTAGGGATTGAGGTAGTTCTCCCAATTCAAGAAACTTTCCGTAGTGGAGGTTTTCTTCAACGTGTTCAACAAACAGTCAATACCATCGGTACTGAAGACACCGATGAGAATTTTGAAGTGGAATGTATGTCCTACCTTCTCGAGGAAGGATACATATCCCTATCAGAGTCTGATTCACCTTGTTGTTATCCAACTAAAGGATCTGAAAGTGAGACTCAACCAAGTAGTGACGAAGTTGCAAACAGCTTCACCACCAGAAGTCATGGTTCATCAGAAGAAGTTCCTCCTATCATCGAAGAGACCTGGGATACATTAGGAGAACCAAGCGGAAAATTCGACTACATGGTGAAATACTCCGCTCTTGAAAGCTCAAAAATATCTCTTGAAGACATTGTTCCAACTGGATGGAACATTGATTATGAGTACCTTACTCATCCAAAAGAGATATATAACCCTTGCTATTCATCATCAGCATCTGGTGAAGTCATCATTGAGGATTATATCCCTAAGTCACCTTTCGAGGCTACTGATTTAAAGTTCACATACCTAGTCAATGCCATCTTGGGAGAAGAGCAAGACCATAATACAGAAGAGGAGGATCACGAAAAGAAAAACCGACATACTCCACTTGGAAATGGATATGCTCACACTGCTCAGTTTGCTGAAGTAGAAGAATATCGTCTAAGTGTCGCAAAGACAGTGGTTGGTAAATCAAGACCTACCACATGCCAACTCAAGCCTAAGGTGCCAGATTACCTAGTGCACAATGGGGTTCGCCACTATTGGACAGTTGTTGAAGTTTCAACTGTTGTCCGCACTCCTAAGTAGGAACTTTCACCGTTATTTTGTCCTCTCACCATAGCCCAGGGTGAAGAGATGTTTCATAGGGCTTTGCATTTTACTATTTCTTAGGAAAATGGCCCTCTTTGCTTCGCCCAAAGCAATAGAGTTTTGTTTTATAGGGTCTTTGTTTCAAGAAATGACTGTCGATAAATAAAAATGTCATTTTGTTCCTTTGTTAGTTTTTCCTTTTCTTTTTTCGGAAATTGGCAATCCTAAAAAAACACCCTTAAAAAACATCAAAAAAAATTATTAACTGCATACACCGAGTCTTCCCTCGTTGTCTAAATAAAACTTATCACACATATAGAGATTAATCATAAAATACCCCGTTGAAACGTGCGATCGTATGACTTCTCGAAGTTTTGAGTTCCCTGTATTCGAGGCAGAGGAAGAAGAAGACGAAGAAATATCAAAGGAAATTTCACGATTACTTCAACAAATGGAAGAGGCCATTCAGCCATACAATGAGCCTCTAGAGATCATTAACCTCAGTTATGATAGAAACAAAAAAGAGGTTAAGATTGGAGCTTCGCTCGATTCAGAGATCAGAGAAAGTTTGATACAACTGCTTAGAGAATTTTCAGATGTTTTTGCTTGGTTTTATTAGGATATGCCAGGGTTGGATACCAGTATAGTGGAGCATCACTTACCATTAAAAGTAGAGTGCCCTCCGGTTAAGCAGAAATTGAGAAGAACTCATCCGGAAATGGCAATGAAAATCAAGGAGGAAGTTCAAAAGCAAATCGACGCTGGTTTCCTCATCACTTCAGAATACCCTCAGTGGTTAGCTAACATTGTTCCCATTCCTAAGAAAGACGGAAAATTCCGCATGTGCGTCGACTACAGATATCTAAACAAAGCTAGCCCTAAGGATAATTTTCCTTTACCACATATTGATATGTTGGTGGACAGTACAGCAAAATCCAAAGTTTTCTCATTCATGGACGGATTTTCAGGATACAACCTAATCAAAATGGCACCTGAAGACATGGAGAAAACAGCTTTCATCACCCCCTGGGGCACGTTCTGCTATCGCGTTATGCCTTTTGGACTAAAGAACGCAGGGGCAACTTATCAAAGGGCCATGACTACACTTTTCCACGACATGATGCATAAGGAAGTGGAAGTCTATGTGGATGACATGATTGCCAAGTCAGAAAATGAGGAAGATCACATACAGAATCTGACAAAGTTATTTCAACGCTTACGAAAGTTTCAGCTTCGCTTGAACCCCAACAAGTGTACCTTTGGTGTCTACTCAGGAAAACTCCTTGGTTTCATCTTCAGCAAACGAGGAATTGAAGTAGATCCAGACAAAGTAAAGGCAATTCAAGAAATGCCTTCACCCAGAACCGAGAAACAAGTTAGAGGATTTCTTGGACGTCTGAATTACATCTCGAGATTAATATATCTCATGACAATAACTTGTGCTCCAATTTTCAAACTTCTACGGAAAAATCAAAGTTGCGTCTGGACAGACGATTGTCAGAAAGCGTTCGACAGCATTAAGGAATACCTGCTCGAACCACCCATCTTGTCTCCTCTAGTGGAAGGAAGACCTTTGATAATGTACTTAACCGTTTTAGAAGATTCCATGGGTTGTGTCCTTGGACAGCAAGACGAGACAAAGAGAAAAGAGCATGCCATCTACTATCTAAGCAAGAAATTCACTGACTGTGAATCCCGCTACTCCATGCTCGAGAAAACCTGTTGTGATTTGGCATGGGCTGCCAAGCGGCTCCGCCAGTACATGATTCGACATACTACTTGTTTGATCTCCCATATGGATCCAATCAAGTACATCTTTGAGAAGCCTGCTTTAACTGGGAGAATTGCCTGTTGGCTGATGTTGTTAACAGAATATGACATTGAGTATCACGCTCAGAAAGCCGTGAAAGGAAGCATCCTAGCTGAGCACCTGGCTCATCATCCACTCAATAGTCATGAATCAACCAGTTTCGACTTTTCGGACGAGGATGTCATGTACCTCAAGATGAAAGATTACGATGATCCACTACCAGACAAAGGACCTGAGATAGGATCGCAATGGGGCTTGATCTTTGACGGAGCTGTCAATGCTTATGGACGAGGAATTGGGGCAATCATTGTTACCCCTCGAGGTACCCATACACAAACAATGAAGCCGAATATGAAGCTTGCGTCATGGGTCTCGAAGAAGTCGTAGATCTAAGCATCAAACACTTGGATGTATATGGAGATAATGCTTTGGTCATTAATCATATCAAAGGAGAATGGGAAACACGCCAACCTGGGCTAATCCCTTACAAAGACTACGCGAGGAGATTGTTACCATTCTTCGACAGGGTAGATTTTCATCACATTCCTCGTGAAGAAAATAACTTGGCTGATGCATTAGCCACACTCTCTTCCATGATTAGGATAAATCATTGGAATGACATTCCTCTGATCGATGTTAAGCGCCTGGATAGGCCCGCTCATGTTTTCACAATAGAAGCAATCATCGACGACAAATCATGGTATCACAATATCAAGAACTTTCTTCAAAGGCAAGAGTACCCTCTTGGGGCATCAAAGAAAGATAGAAAGACTTTGAGAAAGTTAGCTGGCAGATTCTTCCTGAATGAAGATGTTTTGTACAAGAGAAATTTCGACATGGTTCTGCTCAGATGCGTTGACAAGAAAGAGGCAGAAATACTCACGAGAGAAATACATGAAGGTTCATTTGGTACTCACACCAATGGACATACCATGACAAGGAAAATACTGAGAGCAGGGTATTATTGGCTGACAATGGAGTCAGATTTCTACCAGTATGCAAAGAGGTGTCACAAGTGTTAGATCTACGCTGATAAAATTCATGTGCCACCATCTCTTCTCAATATACTCTCTTCCCCTTGGCCTTTCTCCATGTGGGGAATCAATATGATTAGAATGATTGAGCCGAAAGCATCCAACGGACATCGCTTCATCTTGGTAGCCATAGACTATTTCACCAAGTGGGTCGAAGCAGCTTCGTACGCAAACGTCACAAGACAAGTTGTCGTCAGGTTTATCAAGATTCACATCATCTGTCACTACGGCATTCCTAGCAAGATAATCACTGACAATGGGAAAAATTTGAATAACAAAATGATGAAGGAGCTTTGTGAAGAATTTAAGATTGAGCATCACAACTCATCTTCTTACAGACCAAAGATGAATGGAGCTGTAGAAGCAACTAACAAAAACATCAAGAAAATCATTAAGAAGATGGTCATCACCTACAAAGATTGGCATGAAATGCTCCCGTTTGCTCTTCATGGTTACCGTACATCTGTACGTACTTCAACTGGAGCAACTCCTTTCTCCCTTGTATATGGTATGGAGGAAGTCCTACCCATAGAGGTTGAGATCCCATCATTAAGAGTCTTGATAGAGGCAAAATTAACAGAAGCCGAGTGTTGTCAAAGCAGATTCGATGAATTGAATTTAATTGAAGAAAAGCGCATGACAGCTTTATGCCACAGACAGCTATATCAACAAAGAATGGAGAAAGCTTTCGACAAAAAGGTTCGACCTTGCACAATCAAATAAGGCGACCTTGGACTCCCAATTATGACGGCCCATACGTGATCAAGAGAGATTTCTCAGGAGGAGCCTTAATACTCACGACTATGGATGGAGAAGAATTCACCCGTCCTGTGACGTCGACGCAGTTAAGAAATACTTCGCCTAAATAAACAAAAGAACAGCTCGCTAAGTTGAAAACTCGCAAAGAGCGACTTAGGCAAAAAAGTGCGTCTCGGTGAATCGAAAACCCGAAAGGGCGATTCAGGCAAAAGTTCGAGACATAAAAAAAATATATATAATCAATCCCGGTAGACATAAAACCCGAAAGGGTAGTTTACACAAAAGTTAGGGATATATGGCAAGTAACTGTGTTCAGAACAAACTTGATCATTCAAAGTCCATAGCGGAGTATTTATCATCAGTAGGTCATCTTTTACGAAGCACGCATGCAGCGCAATTCAGAGTGGAAGGGAAAGTTAACGGTCGTCACGTTTCATCGTAGCCCTTTTCTTGAAAATTACCAATTTCCAACTTTGTAAATACTCCATGGGATCAAGCATTTGGCTGATTACCATTCCATAAATAATAATTTGTGCCTTTTCTTTGCAATCAAGTCTTATTCAGTTTCTTAAAATACATTTTTGGTTTAGAACGGTCATTTTTCTTGAAACAAATGTTTTCATAAAATAAAATGAATTTACTTACAAAAATAAAGGTGAATTTTCTTTCTAAGGTTTACAAACAATAGGAAGAATGCAAACAGTTGCTCCAAGAACGGTTGAGACTCCGGGAACGAATTTCCCCATGAGGTCGCTTTGCGAACATCTACCGATGACGGATCTTCATTTGAAATCATTTCACTCACTTCAAACGACGGACAACCGGTAACCAGGTATCCCCAACGGAGTGCACCTCTCAAGAAGAAGACATCTTCTGATCATCACAAGATTCAAGTTGTATCATAGGATTTCACATCCGCGACAATTTTATTCACATTCACTTTACATTTTATAATCATCATAATATTCATGCATACTTCACATCATAATTGCATAGTCATCATAGCCTAGTTAGGCTTTGATCATGTTAGTGCCGAAGTCATTGCAGCATATACTCGAGTTTCCCCTGCGAGTCGTGGAGGAACTTTCTTCTTCAAGATGACGGTTCATACGCAAGGATCTCCCCAAGCAGGTTAACAAATGGTGGTATTCCAAAGAAATATGATTTGTTTACTTTGAGAAATCCTGAGCGAGTCGACAATAGATATCTTCCTCAAAAAAGATAGTTTGTTCACTTTTGGAATTCCCCAACTGAGATCCTCCTGAAGAGCGACACTCGTCGGATAAATCCCCAGCGGAGTCAATGAATGACAGTCCTCGTCTGGAAAATAATTCAGATTCCCTGGCGAAGTTGACAAGTGACAACTTTTCTTCCGGGAAAGTGTTTCAACAAATCCCCAGCGGATCAACCAAAGATGGTCCTCGATACAGACATCCGGATCGAGGGGAGGTTATCACAATTGAGACTAGTTTCGAGATACGGACATCCGAAACAAGGGGAGGTTGTTTATCGTCATTATAACTGAGACCAGTTCCGCGATACTGACATCTTGATCGAGGGGAGGTTATCACAACCGAGACCAGTTTCAATATACAGACATCCGAAACGAGGGGAGGTTGCTTACCTTTTTCTAAGTATCGACACTTAGTTAAAGAAGATGGATTGTACATGTTACATTGCCATCCATGCGCCAGAATCCACATAACGTGTTTCTACAGGAGTTTGTCTCCCTATCCCCCGCCAATTACGACAACGGGATCAAGTCATGCAAAGATTTTATCACTACAACATCTCAAAAGCGCCCAAAATTCGGGAATTCTTTGGTATTTAAGTCTATTTCACGCAGGAGAGATCAAGATATCAATCTCTCTCCCTCTCGGTGAAAGAAACTTAAATAGGGGCATATGTCATACCCTGCTTTTGACCCCCCCCTGAGATGTCATATCTTCAGGATTCTCATCAGATCAAAACAGATACCCAGAGCAGTCACTTACTCATCTAGAGCTCAATCGGGGAGTTCAGAAACAAAAGAACTCAGGCAAAGGATCAATCAATAGAATGATTAATCTCTAAAACAATTATGGGATCCAAAAGCTTCATTTTTATTCACCTATGATTGATTAGACACCCAGTCATTTGAGCTCAGGTTCACCCAGGTCACCAGACTAGGGTTTTGAGCCTATCGAGGACTATAATCAAGGATTACATTTGGGAAACCCTAAAAAGCTCCAAGATATCACTCAAAGGATTTAATCATCTCCAAATGCTCCATATAACAACATCCATTGGGCATTACACTTCAATCCAAGGTCTACAGTCATCAATTTCATCTAGTCGACAATTAAGGTTTTTGACCTAATTCACCAAAATAGTTGACTTTTTAATCAGGACATGGATCCAAAACTCAAAGCATGACTCAAGAGCTTATATTACCTCAATATAATCCATTCACATCATTCATTTGAGGAGGAGAGTTTGATTCATCACAAAAGTCCAAGATTTCACTTCATTTGGAAAAAGTCAACTCTACAAGATAACCTCTGACTTTTGAGATTTTTGGTCAAACCATGACTTTTTAAGATCAATATCATCAATATATTATTATTAAAGTCATTTGGAAAAAGAAATTCAAGAAAATTCATCATGGATCAAAAAGTCAGGAATTAAGGTTTTTGAGGGTATTTTGGGAACTCAAAATTTTGCTTACAAACTCAAAAATCTCCCGAAATGAAAGTTGTAGGTCTTGAAAAATAAAACAACATCTTACATAACAACTTTTATCAAGAAATCAATCAATTAAGAGATTTGGGAATTTTGAAGTTTTAGGTCATAAAAACTTAAAGAAAATTCTAAATGTTTTTTACCTAGTTTTCTTCCAACTTTGGCCTCATTTTTCACAAATTTCCCAAAGGATTATGAATAAACCCCAAACTAATTATTTGAAGTAGATGTTTAGGGCTTTCCAGATTATGCTCAACCTTCTCCAAATTCATTTTGAGCTAGGAGTTATGCTTGTTCAAAGTTGGCCTCATGAAGTTAAATTGTAGGTCATGCATCATTTTGGAACTTTGCAATTTTGTGCATATAGACTTACTTATGGATGCTACACGACCCATAACACATTTTAAAACATGCCATGCATTCATTTTCACCATGGCATAAGGATTGAGGAAGATTCCCAAAACAAGAACATGTGATTATGTAATGATTACATTTGGGAATTTATGGCAAATGGATGAATCATCAAAGGAATCTTCTCACCAACAAATTAGAGCTCATTCCGCATCAGAAATGTTCCCTAAAATCATACGGAATCAATGGATAGGGAGCTAGCTCGAAAATGCAATGATCACACTTGGATATTCTTTGAAATTTCTTCATGCTTAAGGAACCAAGTTAACCTCACTAAGCAAGCTCACTATATCCAATTGCTCTGCATTCATTTGCCTATAAATACAAGTGTATTTCTCAGAATTAGACACACCAAAGCAACTCAATTCCTTGCTTTCTCCTTCTCTCTCTCATGCTTATGGTTTTTCAAAGTTCTTTGGCAAGAAGAATCGTTTTCTTCAAACCAGAGCTCTTCTTTGGAAAGTAAGCATTCTAACATCTCAAGGGGGTTCATTTGAGGTGATCCATGCACCTGGATCACTTCTATAAGTGGAGGAACACCATTGTTGCTTTCATTTTGGAGCTCATGCAGTTGGAGGTCCATAGAACAAATCAGAAGGTGTCAAGCCAAGCTAAGTATCCAAACACGTTCCTTAAGGTGTGGTGAAGCTATCCAGATGGTTGCAGCTCATTTGTAACTGCAAATTCATCAACCTCCATGTTCACTTGGATCTCAATTCGAAGGGGTCGGGTGGAGTAATTCTGAGGTATTCAAGTCACAATAAGTATATCTATTTTATCAATAAATAAAAAAACCACAAAAATATTATTTATTTCATGTATTTTTATTAGGTTTAAAATGGTTTATTTTTAGTGTTTTCTTAATACTTCAAATATTATTTTCATTTTGTTTTTTTTAACCTAATTATATGTATGAATAATATTATGGTAAAACCCTAATTATTTAGGTCTTAATAAGGTATAAACTTTGTCTTTACCCTAATTAAGTTGACATTTGTCAATTTTCAAAACTGTTTTCAATCCGCGATCAAGCGGACGACCCAGGTTTTTCAGATAACAAAAACCTTGTGTCATTTCTAATTTCTTTTCAACTGTTTCTTATAACCAGTACTATAGAGTATTGGGCCTCTAATAGAGTGTAAGTCTCAACCCCTTTTCATTTTAAACAGTCAATAAAACTGTTTAACAACAGTATTTCTATCGTTTTTCCCAAACAACTGTTTCTTATAAACAGTAAATAAATCTTTGGGCCTCTAATAGAGTGTGAGTCCAATCCATCCCTCTTTTTCAATCTTATATATTCAATTAAGTCTCTTCAAACAACTGTTTTCATAATCGTCAACCAGTACTGTAAAGTACTGGGCCTCTATTAGAGTGTAAGTCCCAACACCTTTTTCTTTTCTTAGTTTGTTTTCAAAAACTGTATTTTCAAAATCTCCTTTGTGTTTTCAAAAACATTCTTCTGGTATTTGAAGGGCATGATTCCCTGTGAAACTCTTCATATACCTATGTGACCTTTGTCCATCTTCACTTCTTCTATTTTCAAAACCCCTTAACTGTTTATCATAAATATTCAACTGTTTTCAATAAAATTGCTGGTAAGGCTTTGTACATACATCTTCAAAGGCCTCCACTCCATCCAGGTTAGGCTTTATAGCTTTCAATCTACAGTCTTTATTTAAATTAATGTCAAATATAGAATTGTTTATATTTTGTTTAGAACTACGTTTGAGTGTAAACCCTAGGACAGTTAAACTATATATATATATATATATATATATATATATATATATATATATATATATATATCTATTATGGGAATATGGCCTAGGATTGAGAATGTCTTCCAGGTGAAGGCTCTTTCCTAATTAGAGATCTTTAGTTCAAACCCTCAAGATGAATTATTCCCGGTGAAACATCTTGAAAAAAGCCTTAGAACCCAAACTAGGACACATCCACCCAAAGAGGAATTATACCCGGTGAAACCTCTTACCCATTTGCCTAAAGCCAAAATAAGTTCAAAACCACATAGCTTCCTCTTGTGCTATAACAAGGACCCTCAATTAGCCTCCTCTTGGGCTTTGTACAAGGACCCACAGGCTTCTTAAAAGCATTCTCAGCTTCCTCTTGAGCTTGTATACAAGGACCCATCAGGTTTCTTATAAACATAGGAACAGGTCTTTAGTTACCTTTTAGCCTATCCTGGTGAATTTCTTCCACTTTTAAACCAGACTTTAAAACAAGCTAAGTTTGTCTCAATCTCATATTGAGTACACCCTTTCGGAATGAGAGACATGGACAGTCTCTATCACCTTTATCATCCCTAATCTTCCTTAGCAGAGTATAGGATCTATATTTGTTTATCCTCAGTCAGTGTCAGCCTTAATCTTGGGCTTTAGAAAAGAAGTCTCAATTAGACAATCTTTCTGCTATCATTCAAAACCCCTGGAAAAGGTTAGCCTCCAAAACCATCCCTTTAAATCCAAAATCCCTGGAAAGGGTCAGCCTCCAATCACTCCTTCATTTTAACAAAACCCTTGGAAAGAGTTAGCCTCCAAAATTCATTCTTTCAAAAGACAATTTCCTCAGCTAAACAAAAACCCTGGAAAGGGTTAGCCTCCAAAATTCATTCTTTCAAAAGACAATTTCCTCAGCTAAGTAAAACCCCTGGAAAGGGTTAGCCTCCAAAAGTATGTCTTTTAATAGATAAATCCTCTAGCAGAGTAAAACTCCCCCAGTGAGTCCTTCACTATTAAGTAGCCACAACCTTGGGCTTTGTATAATGCAGATAAACCACATTTCTATCTCAAAGACACCTAATCTCAAGGATCTTTTCCCCATAGAGTCATCCATACTCATTTTCTTAAAAAAGTCAGTCACAACCTTGGGCTTTGTACAAGGCAGATAATAATGTTTTCCCTAGCTAGAGTAGCCACAACCTTGGGCTTCATACAAGGCACAAAGTAGAGTCATCCATAGTCTTAAAAGTTCAGCAGTCATCCACAACCTTGGGCTTCATACAAGGCACAAAATAGAGTCTCCCTAAGTAGAGTCATCCACAATTTTGGGCTTTGTACAGAACACCAAATAAAATCCATCAAATAAATACACTCCAGTTAGAGTCAGCCTCAATTCTGGGCTTTGTACAGAACACAAAACTCCTTAGTTTAAATTCTCCCCAGTAGAGTTATCTCTCAAGGTTAATAAGTCAATAAATCAATCAAAAGCCTTAAGCTTGGGCCTCATGCAAGCCAGCTAAAAATCAAATATTTCAAACAATAGATAGACATAGCTCATCTTCATAGGTAGGTATTTCTCCTATCTCACCACAAACAAACAATCATTATAATCATCATTCCAAAGAAATCACCATTTCAAATATTCTCCCATTTAGGACTCGTGAAAGGCAGACTCTGGCAACACACCCAGACTTGTACGACCCTTTCCCTAATTTGGTTGAGAATCTTTTCATTCAAGAGGCACGATGGCTGTCATACTTGATCAACCAAGTAGACTCCCCTCTTAATGAAACATCATTTTTTTTTAGCTTTTCTGTCACTTTAAAAATGTTTGTGGTGGAATAGTAGAAATACCTCTCTGTAAAGATGATTTCATGTCTCTTTATTGTAAACAATGATTTAATTCAAGCTTCAACCTTGAGCTTCAAGCAAGGCACCAAAAATCATTTAAAATCCCTAATTAGTTCCCCGAACTACATTAAGCTCTGACTTCCATTAGGGATATGTAGGCATGAGGTTCACAAGGAGTCTCAGCGAGCTAATAAAATACCAAAAATAGTAAGTGTGTCTGTCTTTCTTTTAAATCCATTTCAATTAATTCTCCTAACACAAAGGAGAAACTTTCCCAATAATAAGCAACAAACACAATCACAATGACACAGAGAAGGTTCCCGTAGAGTACTACGGATATGTAGGGTGCTTAAACTCTTCCCTATGTATAGCCGACCCCCCGGACTCCATAATTTCTATTCTAGGTGAATCCCCACACTTAGCAAACTCCTAGGGTTTATTTGAGATCTTTTTCCCCTTTCCTACTCGTTAGGATAATTAAAAAGTTCGTGTGATATCGTAGGAAGAACTGAAACAAAATTCATCCCGCCACGGGCACATTCTCCCTCCCAATTTCGCGTGAAGGGTCTAGCGTGCCGTCCTCCCAAGTGAAACGGGGAGGTAAAAGAAACGACACCACACCAGCAAGTCAACAAATGGTAATCTCCCTCAAAGAGATAGTTTGTTCACTCCCAAGCAAAGTCGAAAATAGATATCTTCTTCAAATAAGATAGTTTTTCACTTTTGGAATTCCCCAACCGAGGTTCTCCTGCAGAGAGACGCTTAACAATCTTCTTCAAATAAGATAGTTTGTTCTACACTGGAATTCCTCACGGAGACCGCAAGCGGAGTTTTTCTCCAAATAATTCTGATTCCCCGACAGCGTTTACAAATGACAAGTTCTCTTTCTGGAAGATGTTTCAACAAATTCCCAGTGGAGTTAGTAAATGACAGTCTTTTTAAGAAGATAGTTCACATTCCTCAGCATAAGTCAATGAATGGCAGTTTTCATCTCAGAAAACGATTTGTTTCTCCCCCAGCGGATCGACCAAAGATGGTCCTCCTTCGGAAGACAGTTCATCCACTTTCAAACGAAGTCATTAGCCCCTCAAAAGGACGCAAGATTGTATGATATTCCTTCGAAGGTTCCGAGATGGAAGAAAGCATGATGAAGTTTTTTTAGTTACCGTCAAAAGACAAACTCTCCAACAAGTACTAATGAGAGATTTGATGAGGGAACGAACCTTTGGAATTTTTCTCTCTATCTGAGATATTGTCCAAATTGTAACTGAGACCAGTTCCGCGATTAGACATCCAGATCGAGGGGAGGTTATCATAATCGAGACCATTTTCGAGATACAGACATCCTAAACGAGGGGAGGTTGCTTACCTTTTTATAAGTATCGACGCTTAGTTAAAGAAGATGGATTGCGCATGTTACATTGCCATCCATGCACCAGAATCCACATAACATATTTTCTACAGGAGTTTATCCCCCACAAAGTGCGACAACAGGATCAAGTCACGCACAAGGATTTCATTATCAATGCAACATCTCAAGGACTCCCAAAATTTGGGCATTCTTTAGTATTTAAGTCTCTTTCACTAAGAAGAAATCGAGATATGAATCTCTCTCCCTTCAGTTGAAAGAAACTTAAATAGGGGCATCTGTCATACCCTAATTTTGACCCCCCTGAGATGTCACACCTCCAAACTTTTCATCAAGTTAAAACAAATGCTCAGAGCAGTCATTTATTTGCCTGATACTTAGTTGAGGATGCTCAGGAACAAAAGAGCTCAGGCAAAGGATCAATCAATAGAAGGATTAGTCTCCAATATAATCATAGGACTCAAAAACTTCATTTTATTCACCTATGATTGATTAGACACCCATAACATGGACTCAGGTTTGCTTACTTCACCAGTCTAGGGTTTTGAGCCCATCAAGGACTAAAATCAGGGATCACATTTGGGAAACCCTAGAAAGCCCCATGGAATCAATCAAAGGCTTCAATCATCTTCAATTAATTCATATTACAATATCCATAAGGCATTACACTTCAATTCAAGGTCTACAATCATCAGTTTCATCTGGTCGACAATTAGGGTTTTTTGACCTAATTCACCAAGATAGTTGAGTTTTAATCAGGACATGGATCCAAAACTCAAAGAATGACTCAAGAGCTTATATTACCTCAATATAATCCATTCACATCATTCATTTGAGGAGGAGAGTTTGATTCATCACAAAAGTCCAAGATTTCACTTCATTTGGAAAAAGTCAACTGTACAAGATAACCTTTGACTTTTAGGATTTTTGGCCAAAACATGACCTTTTGAGATCAATATCATCAATATATGATTATTAAAGTCATTTGGAAAAATAAATTCAAGAAAATTCATCATGGATCAAAAAGTCAGGAATTAGGGTTTTTGAGGGTATTTTGGGAACTCAAAGTTTTGCTTACACACTAAAAAATATCCCAAAATGAAAGTTGTAGATCTTGAAAAATAAAACAACATCTTACAAGACAACTTTTTCCAAGGAATCAATCATTTAAGAGATTTGTGAATTTTGATGTTTTAGGTCATAAAAACTTAGAAAAATTCTAAGTGTTTTTAACCTAGTTTTCTTCAAACTTTAGGCCCATTTTTCACAAATTTCCCAAATGATTCTGAAGAAACCCAAAAATAATGAATTTAAGTAGATGTTTAGGGCTTTCCAAATTATTCTCAACCTTCTCCAAATTCATTTTGAGCTAAGAGTTATGCTTGTTCAATGTTGGCCTCATGAAGTAAAATTATAGGTCATGTACAATTTGTAACTTTGCAATTTTGTGCAAATGGCTTCACTAAATGATGTTACACGACCCATAATACATCTGCAAGCATACCATACATCCATTTTCATCATTACATAAGGATTGAATAATATTCCCAAAAACAAAAGCATGTGATTATGTAATGATTACATTTGGGAATTTTTGGCAAATGGATGAATCACCAAAGGAATCTCTTCCCAACCAATTGGAGCTTAATTCTGCATCATAATTGTCCCCTAAGATCAAGCAAAACCGATGTCTAGGGAGTGGTATCAAAGAGCTCATCATTGCACTTGGAATATTCTTTGAATTCCTTCATGGCCAAGAAACCAAATTCACTTCACTAAGCAAGCTTACTATCTCCAATTGCTCTGAACATTTTGCCTATAAATACAAGTGCATACATCAGTATTAAACAAACCAAAGCAACTCCAATTCTTGCTTTCTCTTTCTCTCCCTCATGCTTATGGTTTTTCAAAGTTCTTTGGCAAGTATAATCGATTTCTTCAAACCAGAGCTCTTCTTTGAGAAGTAAGCATTCTAACATCTCAAAGGGGTTCATTAGAGGTGATCCAAGCACCTGGATCACTTCTGTAAATGGATTAACACCATAGTCACTCTCACTTTGGAGCTTAAGCAATTGGAGGTCTGTAGAAGAATTCAGAAGGTGTCAAGCCAATCTAAGCACATCAACATGTTCCTAGAGGTGTAGTTAAGCTATTCAGATGCCTGCAGCACATCTGTAACTACAAATTCATCAACCTCCATGTTCACTTGGAGCTCAATTTGAAGGAGTCGAGCTGAACGATTCAGAGGGATTCAAGTCATAATAAGTATTCAGTTTTCTGTCACTTTAAAAATGTTTGTGGTGGAATAGTAGAAATACCTCTCTATAAAGATGATTTCATGTCTCTTTACTATAAACAGAGATTTAATTTAAGCTTCAAACTTGAGCTTCAAGCAAGGCACCAAAAATCAATAAAATCCCTAATTAGTTCTCCGAACTACAAAAAGCTCGGACTTCCATTAGGGATATGTAGGCATGAGGTTCACAAGGAATCTCAGCGAGCTAATAAAATACCAAAAATAGTCAGTCAGTCAGTCTTCTTTTCAATTCAATTCTCTCTCCTAACACAAAGGAGAAACTTTCCCAATAACAAGCAACAAACACAAACACATAGACTCAGAGAAGGTTCCCGTAGAGTACCATGGATATATAGGGTGCTTAAACTCTTCCCTATGTATAACCGACCCCCCGGACTTCAGAATTTCTAGTCTAGGTGAATCCCCAGACCTAGCAAACTCCTATGGTTTATTTGAGATCTTTTTCCCCTTTCCTACTCGTAGGATAATTAAAAAGTTCGTGTGATATCGTAGGAAGAACTGAAACAAAATTCATCCCGCCCCAGGCGCATTCTCCTTCCAAATTTCGCGTGAAGGGTCTAGCGTGTCGTCCTCCTAAGTGAAACGGGGAGGTAAATAAAATGAAGACCACATATACCACCATCAGCCACGACATGCAGGGTGCCTTTGTGGAAAGGTGGCACAGGGAGACGTCTTCTTTCAACTTACCGGTTGGGGAGATGACGATCACCTTGCATGATGTGCAGTGTCTTCTCCACTTGCCGATCAGGGGGACGCTGTTGGACCACTCCCAGATCCAGAGGATCGAAGCCAGTGGGTTGATGGCGCTCTATTTGGGTATGGAGCCCGAAGTTGCTGACTTTGAGTGCATGACGACACATGGGCCTCATATCCGGTTCACCACACTGAGCACGTATTTCAAGCACCACCTAGTGGCGGCGGCCGAATCCTAGGAGGCGGATAACGCCCTATTTGGGGAGTATTATCGTGCCTGCGCTCTCCGGTGCTAGTACACGTTTGTGGTATGCGCTGCACTCTTTGTGGACAAGAGTGCAAGGTACGTCGACGTGACCTACCTCCGCTATTTCATGGACTTGACTACCGTTAACCAGTGGAACTTGGGGTCAGCTGTTCTGGCATACCTATACAAGAAGCTGAATGAGGCCTCCAACTGGAGGACCAGGCAGTTGACCGGATGCTGCACACTACTTACAGAACGTTTCATTTTAATTATTTCACATTTATTAATGGTTCGTATTTATTTTTAGCTGATTATCGTGTTTGTGTTTCAGAGTTGGATCATCTCCTACTTCCCCCGCATCCACGGCTTCTGCATTGATTCTGCGTACGAGGATGCCATGCCCAGGACCGCCCAATACGTTCTCAAGAGGGGGAACAATGTAGTGGGACAATACCGTGGGTACCTCGACCGCACGATACACGATGACGTCCGTTGGAGGCCATTCAGCGACTACACTGATGTTGTCCCCTTTGACGGCATATCGTTATATTCTGGCTGGTTGGCATGCGGGGCCAACACCATGGTGCGGTATCTCCCTGAGCGGTGCATGCGGCAGTTTGGATATGTGCAGATGATACCCAGGTCACCTATTGAGGCTGCTCCCGACACAGTGACCCGAGTGCAGCTCACTGGCATATTTGAGGATCGGGAGCGTCATGTGGTCCCGAAGGAGGATCGTCGCATTCGGGTCACCCAGGACTGGCACAGTGTGGAGGGCTATGTCACATGGTTCTATCGGGTGTCACATCCCTGATGAGACCCGACGCTCCCGACGCTCCTAGGCCAACACACGAGGAGATCCTGGAGAACCAGCAGGCCGAGGATGACCACGCCATTGATCTCCTGCCGATCTGTCAGCGGATAGAGATGCTTGGGCAGGATCGAGGTATCGTTGATCAGGGCGGTCCAGAGGCAGTTGCCGTGATGCAGAGGATCATCACTAATGCGGGCCGTGCGGCGGCATACTGGCGGTAGAGGAGGTCCCAGGGAGAGAGGGTTAGGCATACCCAGTAGGGATCCGGGTTTATTTTTTTGTATTCGGATTATATATTTCGCACATTATGACTCGGTCTGTATATATCATTTGAATTTTATTTATTATATTAGTATTTTACGTTGATATGTCGTTTGTTTTGTTTGGTTTTTCCGTTTTATATATATTATACGTTTTGTATATCTTTCGTACGGGACTATAAGAAAAAACATAAAAAAAATAAATACTTCTGCATAATATGGAAATGCACTTCCGAATTACACTGAAATCTGAAAAAAGGTGTTTTCGGAAATGCATATCCGAAAACACCCCCATGAGGTGTATTCGGAGATGCACTTCCGAAGTCCGGGAAAATTTAAAAAAAAAAAACTATTTCGGAAATGCATTTTCGAAGCAGAGGTAAAGTGGAGTTTTCGCTGGGGTGACCCCCATAGGGAGGTGGGTAAAGAAAGATTATAAAATTAAAGAATTTAATTGAATTTAATTATATTTAAATGCAATATTTAATTAAATTTTTACATAAAATAATTTAAGGTATTTTTATTTTTGGAGGATAGCACATCATGATTAGGGATTGCTGGCTAGGAAGCGTACGAGTCTCTACAAATCATTAGAGTAGTTCAGTAGTTGGGCTATCATAAGTAACTTTGATGTCTCTTTATGACCAAAAGGAGTCAAGCAAGTAAAGATCAGTTACGCGATAGTATGGCTTAACCATGAGTTACATACCAAATTGTACAAATTTGCAGTAGTAATTATTCATCATTAGAATTAAAAATAATATAATGAAAAAGATTATGAATTTGTTGTTCATCTTCTTACTCATATAACCTTGTTAGTTTCACAAATATTCTTCACAACTATGGCTGCAAAGGCTCTTTATAACTTACCTGTTGATTGCTGGGAGCTTATAATCTCATTCCTCATCTTCGATGACAACAACACTCAAGATAACCTTATTCACTATGTCAAGTCTCTCTCCCTCGTCTCTAAAACATTCCTTTCCATCATCAGTCGTCTCATATTAACTATCACTATTTTTGATCCAACACCCTCTGTTCTTCGTCGTCTCTTCCATAGATTCTCCAATCTCAATTCAGTTAACATCTCCTTTCACCATCTCGATGCAGCCATTGCTTTAGCTCTCCGAGACACACCAACATTGAAGTCTTTATCCATTTCCAACTTTGATCCAGATGAAGAAAACTGCATTTTTTCACATTTTATTGATTCGTTACTGAGTTTGAAGTGTTTGACTTGTCTTGATTTGTTGGGGTTGCAAGTCTCTGATGATTTTCTCTATTCTATTGCGACGGAAGGTTTTCCTTTAAAGAAGTTTGTGCTCCGAAGTTGCACCGGCTATAGTTATGATGGAATATACTTTTTTTTATCCAAGTGTAGTGGGATACAACATTTGGGTTTTCATCGAATTGATTTCTTAAATGACCATTATATTGCCCAATTATCTTTGTTTCTTGGTGATTTGGTGTCTATAAAACTTTGTGACTGTTGGAACCTCACAAAATTAGCCTTGTTTGCACTCATTAGACACATTAGACACTGTCATTCACTTAGTGAGATCACAATGGAAGGCATTGGAATAGAGAGTGTAGAGAGTTTTTATTCTATCAAGGATTTTGATGTCAACCCTCAATTAAAGTCTCTATGTTTGACTTACAATTCATCTGTAAAGGATGAAAACATCTTAATGTTTGCTTCCATTTTTCCTAATTTGCAGCATCTTGATTTGAGTTCTTGCAATAGCATTTCTGAAAAAAGTATTTGTCAAGTTTTAAGTAGATGTTGTAAGATTAAATATTTGAACTTGAGCGACTGCCGTGAAGTGTGGCTACTTAAAATAAACTCTGTAATTCCTGAGTTGGAGGTGTTGAACTTGTCAAATACAAGTATTGATGATAAAACACTTTTTGAGATCTCAACAACTTGTTGTGGGCTTTTGCATATATCACTTAGATGTTGTAAACATGTCACAGAAAAGGGAGTGACCAATGTCATTGAAAACTTCACACAATTGAAGGAGATCGATTTGAGATTTTGTCATAAAGTGGATGCTGAAGTTATCTTGAAGTTAGTGGACAGAGATAACTACTCCACCATATTTTTGTTTTAGTGAGGTAAAGAGAAAACATCATGAAGGTCTTATATAACCCTGATAATAAGAGCATCAATAACAAGTCAATATCAATATGGAAAAAAAACATGATGTTTTATGGATGATTTTCTAGGAAATGCAGAAGTATAAATAAGTCTCGTTATTGATGGTTCTATTAGCAGGGTTATGTAAACTGATTATTCTTCAGTTGTTTTTCTCGTTGCTATATGTTTTATGGTACTCGATAACATTTCCAAGTCATGTAATAATAACGAATAACTATCGTGAAGTATCAGTTGGTTTCTTTATCACAGAAATAGCAAATATCTACTGTTGAATATAATAATTACTTTTATCCATGGAAACCTTCACCTCAGTTACTCTGAATTTATTATTAATTTTCTTGTGCTTGAACATTGTTTTATGGTTCTTAGAATTGTTTGTTTAGTCCTCTAGAATTTGAGGGAATGCTGCTTTAGTTTTAGCGTTATCTTTAGACAAAGACAATGGGTCATTTTTGTAATATAAAATATTTTTGCATCGTTACACAAATAAAATTTCTGAAGTTAATAATGATGGAAGTTGTATTAACATACTGCATTTGAAGGGTTTACATGTTATTTCTTGGTTTACCCTTTGAATCAAAAGATACAAAATCACATAAAAAAATCAAGAGGAATATGAAATAAGATAGAATCTTGGATTGGTGGTAGGAAAGACATTGTGGGGGAGGAGGTGAGAAGTTTTCTTTTTTTTAGTCACAAGATCAAGAATCTAGATGATAGATTAACAGTAGGTTTGATTTAGTTGGTGGTGACGTGAAATCTTTGGGTGATTAGGAACGATATTATCTTTAACGGTAAAACGTTCATATTCGATGACTATGCCTCTCAATTGTATTTCGAGGTAATGGTGAGCCTTGTTTTGACTCTAATTAGTGTACTCCTTGTATCCATTTTGAGGTTATATGAATCATTACTTATTTTAAAAAAAACAATACAAAAAATCAATTGCAAAATGACAACAAAATAGTTTAATGAAAAAAGCTTTCATGTATCTTTTACAATATTTGCTCAAACATGATTTCAAATTTCACCTAACAGATTAAAAAATCAAATGAGCATAGGCTCGGGCTTGAGTTTGATATAAAAATATATAATTGTGATTATTTGAATTAAAAATGAACCCATTTTCTAAATTGATGTCAAGAAAACAGGAGTTGAAATTGTTAATTGTAGCATACCAATATTGAAATTGCATTTTGCCAACAGGAGTTTATGTCATCATGATTAGTACAATCGAGGTACATCCGGTATGGCACCACTTTATCATTCTCCCTGTAGAGGATATACCTTGCAACTCTAGGCATGTTGTCAGTATATGCCGCATTAAGACCGTAGCCATGAATGTAGTGGAAGTGAGAGATGATTCAATTCTGATACATAAATACCAAAATATGTAAGTACAATTTAATAAATTAAATAACAAATTAAATGTAATACGATTGAAAAAAAAGGTACCGTGAGGAGTGTGCAAGAGCCGGTCAATTGCCTGGTCCTCCAATTTGATGCTTCATTCAGCTTCTGGTATATGTATAACAAAATGGCACCCCCTAGTTCCACTCATGAACTGTACTCAAATCCATAAAATACTGGAGGAACGTGCCAACCAAGAACATTAACCAACACCGCAAAGCACAACCACGGTGGTACTCACCAAAAATCTCATCACCCTCATCCTCGGCCCCAACAGCCGCAACCAAGTGATGTTCATAGAGCACTTTTCGGGTGGAGAATCTGACATGTGCCTCATTGGTTGTTCTACACTCTTCTGCTGCCATATATGGATCCATACCCTGATAATGTATCATGCATTCAACCGCCTTAACTCGTTGTATCCGGGAATGGTTGAGTAATCTCACTCTGATAAGTACGTAGAGCAGACAAGCCACGTCATGAAGGTTAATCGTCAACTCCCCAACAGGAAAGTGGAAAGACGATGTTTCCTTGTACCATCTTTCGGCAAATGCCCAATGCATGTTGTGGCTTATAGTAACATAGCCGGTCAAACATAAGCCACGGTTAGAACCGTGACGAAATAACAAAAAAAATGTAGCTAAGTAAACTTAGTCACGGTTTACAAAATTGTGGGGAAAAGTGGCGTTGGAAAGTCCATGATTCTTGTGGCGAAAACAATTATTACAAATCACAACAACAATAATGATGCACGGTAGTTAGAATATTCATGGCGGCAAAAGTAATGCACGTTGGTGAGAACACTCACGTCGGCGGAAGTGATGAACGGTGGTTATAACAGTCACAACGACAGAGTTTATAGATGACCAAAAGGGTTGGTAAGGTGCCAAAGTGATTAACAACGATGAAGGTTAGCAGCCGGAGCTATTAGGGATTTAAGTTTTCATTGCGTTAGTCTCATCAAAGAAAGAGAGAACATAATGTGTTTGGGAGTTTTAAAAAATGTTAATAAAATAAAAAATATTTAATAGTAGTAACAAAAGTAAAATAAAGAGTGAAGACCCATTTTGGTCCCTCATGAATATTACACGAGTCAAATTAGTCCTTCACAATAAAATAGATCCAATTTAATCCCTTATAAAATTTAACCATATCATATAAGTCCTTCTGTTAATATTTTTTTAAACCGGTTTTTTCCTAGTTTTAAACCGTGACTGGACTGCCACGTTGAATTTTATTTATTTTTTATTTTTTAAATACTAAATTGATTTTTATTTTTTATTTAATTTTTAAACAATTATAAATTAATAATATAAAAAGTCAAAATTATTTCTTATAAGGAGTTGAACTCAGGCCCATGTGGTTAATCTTAAACAATTATAAATTTAAAATAAAAAATACAAAATTTGTATCAATATGGTCTCGAAATCACTTTCTTCCTCCTCGAAATCATTTTCACCTTGTCCTTCCAAGTCATATATCCAATTTTCTTTCTTGTGAACACTTGTGAACCAAATGCAGGGTAAGGCAAAATGATTAACAGGCCCATAGTTCACGAGAAGCTGATAAGGTGGAGACTCATAATTGCTAATCAGGCTCTTGTTGAAGCAAAACTCCATGTCCATGGATTTGAATCCTCCATAAGGAATCAATCTAGCAAGCGGGCCTCTTAAGGATAGGGCACGGGCGATCTTAGTGACAAGACCACCTACAAGGATAGGACCGATGGTATCTTGGACCAGAGTGACCATCCTAGCAAGCATAAACGATACTTCCATAACTGGTCTGGCTTGGAAAACACATCATAATTCATTTGAAATTTATCTAACGCAAGCTTATCTAACGCAAAGACCACAACCAAGAGTGTTAGACGATAGGGATGGTCTAGAGGGGGGTGAATAGACCACCTTTTTGTACTTAAGAAAATTTAAGCTTTTGAAACGTCACTTCCCTGAATCACTTAATCGTCTAAGAGCGATTATGTTATCGGGGACCGGATATGTGCACTAAACCGAACGGATGAAAATGTCAAGTGATGAATTACGTTTTAACGATTATATAACTTTTATCAATTGCACACTATATGGTATATCACTCACAATGAACGTTTTCTTCAAAATTTGAGCAAATGTTGGTTGAGTAATTATATCGAACACTTGGTGATCGAAATTTACGAAACCTTATTTTATTTTTTTTATTTTTTTTGCTCAACAATGGAAATAAACGAAAACAAATAGAAACGATATAAAAGTAAAAGCGATAAGGAACACGAGATTTGTTAAGGCAGTTCCTCTATCGTCCTCGCAGGAGTACGTCTGCCCCAAATTTCAAATGAAATTAGGAAAGTTTTATTTAATTGCAAAATGTTTAACAAGGATAGAATGTACCAATCACCAACTACACAAATTCAGTAAAATTGAATATAATTCGATCCTCCCCTTGATTCAAGTTGAATCAAGTCAATGTCTATGATCTTCACCGATCAAGACCCCGATCGTTCCCTTCTCAATCCTCCGGTTGTAGGAAGTTTATTGAACGGATCTTCAATCCCTCAATCCCTTATGCAGGGCTGAATTGATTACCAAAGCGGATCGATCGTCAAAAACCTTCGAACAAAATCTTTAATGAAGAAGGAAAAACCCTAAGGTTTTACACAAGAAAACACCCTCAACTATCTTAACTCGAACAAGATGAATGTCTACCGTCGAATCTCGAATAAGACAAATATCTACCGTCGAACCTTATCAACACACGTTCCTTACTTCCATCGAGAAAGACGATTATGTGTGATTCTCGATCAATATGTGAAAGGTTGAAGATGAGAAGAAGCTGAGTCAATCTTTCACGTTTCTTGTTGAAATGCTTGAGAATGATCACTTGAGTATTTATACCACATACAATGCATAGGCCAATCCTGAAAACAGCAGAAAACCAAATTTATTAGCGATAGGTCGACATGCTCCCTGCATAGGTCGACCTATTGAGTGTGTTTCACCTGAAAATGAGCAATGTGTGACACTTGTGTCGACCTAAAGGGTCGGCGTGCGCATTCCCGTGATTTTCCCAAAATGATATGCGTCGACCTAAGGAAGCAATGCGTCGACGCATTTTGTTCTTGCACTTGAGTCACCAAAGTTTGATGCGTCGACTTGAAGGGTCGGCGTGCGCATTCCCGTGAGTTCCTCAAAATACCAATGCGCCGACCTAAGGAAGCAATGCGTCGACGCATTCAGCTTTCACCTGAATTTCTTCACAAAGGGCTTGCAATAAGTCGACCTATAATATGTGTGAGTCGACCTATTGGTGTTTTGTGGCCAAAAGTGCCTGCCTTGGTTGCATTTGCTCGATTCTTATGATTCCACTTAAGTTTTAGTTGATTCACAATGTTTTAACATCATGAAAACTACACCTTGCCCTCACATACTCCCCCTTTTTGATGATGGCAAAAATTGTGAATCTTTGTCGAGGCGTTGCTTAACCGTAATGCTTGCTCCCCCTTTCTGTATGCTCCCCCTTTCTTGGTGCGTGTGTTATCCATTGCTTGCTGATTCACTTAGTTTTCTCCCCCTTTGACAACATCAAAAAGAGACAGGCGATATTATACATTTATGGCGGAATAACATAATTCAATTTTGATCATTACTAAGCTCTTTTTTTTTGCAATCATAATCATAAAACAAACATTCACATAAAACATCGCTTAATGATAAAATGAATAATAGGGCAACATAACATAAATAACCAAACACGTAATGACCACATAGCTCAATTAATATACTTACACAATCACAAGGTACGGTAGAATGTTGTTCAGCATAAAATAAAATAAAGACACAAAATACAATAAACTTGTTCCTGAAAGTGTGGAAATGGTGAATGCATGAAGTGAATCTAAGGTTGAAACGATATTACCTTTACACAAGAGAGAGGAGAAACAAGCCGTCACATATCTTTCAATGAACACTTAAAAAATAGTGAGAGCATAGTTAATAATAATAAATAAAGCATATGCAACTACTCATAGTTGCAACCTATCTGATATATCAAGGACGCCAAGTTCTCTACGGATGTAAAAGAAGAGCTTGGTAGCTAGTGGTTTTGTAAAGATGTCGGCAAGTTGATTTTTACTATCAAAATGCTCAAACACTACATCACCCTTCTCAATATGATCCCTAAGGAAATGATGTCGAATTTCTATGTGTTTAGTGTGAGAGTGTAAGACTGGATTTTTGGTTAGATTTATAGCACTTGTGTTATCACAAAAGATAGGAATATGATCAAGCTTGACATTGAAGTCAAGTAATTGTTGCTTGAGCCAAAGTATTTGGGCACAACAATTACCAGCCGCCACATATTCCGCCTCGGAGGTTGACAAAGCAACTGATACTTGTTTCTTGCTAGGCCAACTAACCAAGGAATTTGAAAAGAAGTGATATGTTCCACTAGTGCTTTTCCTATCCAATTTGCACCCGGCAAAGTCGGAATCGGAATATCCAACCAAAGAGCAATCACTACCTTTGGAGAACCATAAGCCATGCTTAGTTGTACCTACAAGATACCTAAGTATGCGCTTAACGGCTTTTAAGTGAGACTCCTTGGGACATGATTGATATCTTGCACACATTCATACACTAAACATAATATCGGGACGGGAAGCGGTAAGGTAAAGTAGGGAACCGATCATACCTCTATACCTTTTTACATCAACTGGCTTACCATGTTCATCCCGATCAAGATTTACCATGGTAGGCATAGGAGTGTCAATGGCTTTGGACTTTGGCATATCAAATCGTTTGATGAGTTCTTGACAATACTTGGTTTGACTCACAATTGTTCCTTCTTTTAGTTGCTTTATTTGGAGTCCAAGAAAGTAGTTTAGTTCACCCATCATGCTCATTTCAAATTCTCCCTGCATAAGCTTAGAAAACTCCTTAACAAGAGTCATGTTAGTAGAGCCAAAGATAATATCATCCACATACACTTGAAATAATATTGAATGCTTTTCATGTCTCTTAATGAAAAGGGTCGTATCAACTTTCCCTCTTGAGAAACCTTGATTAATTAGAAAATTGCTAAGCCGCTCGTACCAAGCTATAGGAGCTTGTTTTAAACCATACAAGGCACGCTTAAGTTTATAGACATAATCAGGATAATCAACGTTTTCAAATACGGGAGGTTGAGATACATAAACCTCTTCATTAATGAACCCATTTAGAAATGCACTCTTAACATCCATTTGGTAGAGCTTAAAGTTTTGTGAACATGCGAATGCAATTAACAAGCATATTGCCTCAAGTCGGGCGACAGGAGCATAGGTGTCGCCCTCGGTTTTTGGCCATACCTCTCGCGGAGAGATACGCGAACTGACTCTTTTTTGTTTCTGCTTTTGTGTTTGAAAATCAGAGATTCGCCACCGACCTTTTATTTTATCCAATTAAGGAAAGGTTTATAAAAGAAACAGAAAAAAGACCTTTAAGAAATTCTGGGTAAGGGGGTAGGTTATACAAAGGGAAGGTGTTAGCACCCTTTGTATCCATGGTTATCCATGGGCTCTTTAATTTGCTTGGCTCACTTGTTTTCAATTACTTTTCGATTGCCTTGAAATGCTCGTATGTGGTTCCAAATACCTTTGTAAATTGACTTTGTAATGATCCTTGTGCGGATGTATACAAAGTGTTTTTATCTTTCAAAAGATGTTTTTTGAAAAAAAGAACGTTAACTTCGTAATGATCCTTGTTTGGATATATGCAAAGTATTGTCTTTTTTTGAAAGTTTTATTTTGAAAAACAATGATATGAGAGATTTGTTTGTTTTGATTTGAGCAAGCAAATTAGGAGGTCTACCCTAAGTTATAAGGTCTTTATCCTATTTCCTTTAAAAATCTATCCTTTCACCGGATATAAACAAAGGTTCGATTTTGTACTCGAAACAGTAGAATTTGATTTTGATTTTGAAAAGAATGAGAAAAGGGATTACCTTAAGAGGTGCAAGTGTGACTGTGTTTTGATTCAGATATTTTATCTTTGAAGTTAATGATCTAACGGTTCAATTTTATCTTTGGCATACACGCAGTTTATATGTGCTGGTATTTAAAATGCGGAAATGTAAAATGCGGAAAGTAAATCTACGCTATTACATCGATTGTGCAGGAAATGTAAACTACGCTATTTACATGAATTTGACAACCTATACATTTATCTAGGAATTTAAATTGCAAGAAAATAAAAGAAGTATTTTTGGATTTTTGATGATTGATTTTAATTATAATTAATGCATGATTAATTAAATTAAAATGAGGAAAAGATGAAAATAAATTTCAAACCTAAAAATTAAGTTCAAAATATGTTCAAAATGTTTGTTAATTAATTTTTAAAACAAAACTAATTTTTTTGGGATTTTTGAAATTGATTTGAAATTTATTAAGTTAATTAATACATAATTATACAAATAATTACACAAATAATTAAAAATTAAAAAGAAAATTATTCTAAATATGTACAAAATTAGCCTATAATATATAAACAATATTTAATATAAAGAACAATTTTTTTTATGATTTTTTGATTGGTTGAAAATAATTAAAAGATAAATATATGCATATTATCTAATTAATTATACAAAATATTTAAATTATGAAGAAAAATAAAATATTTTTATATCAGAAAATAAAATATTATTTTAGAAACTCAAAAATATTTTTTATATATTTTTTGGATTTTTAAAACTATTTTTAATTAATTTAAAAAAGAAATTAAAATAGAAATAGAAAAATAGAAAGTAAAATAATCAGGTGTGTTATGTTGTTGGGTCCATGGTATGGTTGCATGTTTTGGTGCGTTTGATAGGCTTTGAGATTGATCATGTGGCTCAGATTGAAGAGAACATGGTATGCATGGATAGGAGTGCAGCAATGGATCAGTCAACTATTAAAAGTCTCAGGTGGGTCCCACGAATGGAAAGAGGAGAAGATGCCACGCGAGCGGTCAAATGGTCCTCTTTACTATTCATCATCTTCTTCAACTTACCTATGGATTTTGCTGCGGATTTACCTGCAACTTTACCTGCGGATTCCACCTTCAAATTTCTGGATTTTTGAAACCTACAAAAACGCATGAAAATAAAAACCACAATGGCCCAGATCTACTAAATATGACCTCCTGAATCCAATGGTGAGGTTAGTTTTCTCATTTGATCACGTTAAGTATGAAAACGAAGAGGTTGAAGCTTTGAGCTTCAACCATGGCATCCCATGATTCAGGGCTTTAAGCTCACATGTTAGACGTTAGATCTACCCCCATATGATCTCAAAGAGATAGCAAAGGCATTAGATTTTGTTTAAACAAGCTTATAGTAGAGATATCAAAAGTTGATAATATGCATGAATATGTTACTTTTGAAACACGAGTTCTATGAGCATGTACCCATGATTATTGACTCTAACTTACTATATTAAGTTCCAGGAGATGATTAAAACAATTGGTTTGTATTGATAATGGTTGGAATATAGAAATTGAAAATTACAAAGTTTATGGAATTTTGAGAGAATTTTGGTGAGTTTTCTTGCTATGCCTTGGCTATAATTTTGTGTGTGTCTTGTTGTTGAGGTATTCAGCTTCATTTATAGGCCAAGAGGTGCTTAGAAACTAAGCCAAGAAGCATTGATTGCCTTTGTTGAATTCTTGATTTTCAAATATTAAAAATCTTTGAATTGTTGACCAAGTCTTGCTCCTCTTCACTTCTCTTGCCTTGTACTTCAATCTTCTGCAGAAAATTAAAGATTCTTTGATGACTCATGCTTAGAAACTAAGCTATCCATTATCCTTCCATTTTCCATTTTCATTTAATCTTAAAATAGGATAAAATTAAACTAAAAATGAATAAAAATGGTGTGGGCTTTGTCTTGGTCGTGGGAGGCCCATTATATCATGGTAAACATGTTTGAACTATGAAAACTTGGTCCCATTTGGAAAAAATATATTTTTGAGCAATGTTGGTTTTATGCATTTTCCCAAAATTTAGCCAACTTCAACAAGGTGTAAATCCCTTAATTTTTGTCATATGAAGGAGATCTTGCACTTTTTGGAAACCTCAAAGAGTCCTCTAACCAATTTCTTTGGTCTCATGTCAAAATTATTTTTGATGCTTCTTGTGTGTCCTTTTGAAAAAAGTGTCTTTTTGTTGACTTTGAAAATGACCTGTAATGTCTTGGTTCATATTTTTCAAATGGTGAACCTAATGACCATGGGACCAATTGCATTTGAAAGATAATTGAATTTCCTTCAAAATTAGCTTTGGTTTGAATTTTTTGGATGAAGGATGAGAGAGTTATGACCAGTCAAAGTTCAGTTGACTTTTTAGGAGAAAACCCTAATTTTGAATCTTAGGGTTTTGTTGATTTTTGATCTTTCCTTGATGAATTATGATCATCCAATGACCAAATGATGAATCCTTTGACAAAATATGGATGTTGACAAAAAAATTCATTTTTGACTGTCTGTTGACTTTTTGGTCAACCGGGTCGTCTGTTGACTGTTTTGGCTGCTGACGGTGCGTCTGAGTGAATTGAAGTTTGAAAATTTTTTTGTTGGTACTTTGAGATATATGGATGTCCATGAAATCCATTTGAGGTCTCAAAAACTTGTTTCTCCTGAAAAACAATAAACCCTAATTAGGGACTGTTTGTATAGGAGACAGTTAAGCGTACCTGATTTTTGTGCAGTGCTGAGTCTCTGCTAATCATGTGATATTCAGAAGACTTCTAGAACAAAAATCTTGGAATTTTGAAGTGCAAAAAGTTTGATTTGATTGATGGTGCAAAACACGGAGAATTGTACTGTCAGCGGTTTGATTGTCAACTGACTGTTCAGGTATTAATGTAGCAGTTAGAGTGAAAAATCAACAGTCAAAGTTAATTTTCTTTTTTTGTTGTTTTTGTTTTATGTGAAAGATGAAAGTTTATTTACATGACTTGTTAAAAAACACAGACATAATAAATAACTAATATTTACTGTACGCGAGCAAAATTACCGATAATAACCCTGAAAATCATATAATGCACAGAAAAATAAATATTTGACTGGCAGAAAACACACAAAATATTATTTGAATAATTAAGCAACAGTATGACAAATAGTACAACATTTAATACTGACAGTACAAATATTACATACTATAATGAACCGTACGACGAGTAAACGGTACATTTAAGAAAATAAGAGATATGGCAAACTTTAAGAATGACGATTAATAACCCATGCTACAAATAATAACATGTAGATGATTGGGAGTGTAAGCATCCCAGGTCCACATTTTTCAGGGCTATGTAGACAGAAGAAAGACATGATTACCACCACAACGGTGATGACCATAAGAAGACACGTTTCTATCCGCTTCGCCATTTTTGCCGGGGGAAGAAGAGAGAATGAATATGAAGTAGAAATTTGAGAGATGAGTTAGAATTTGATGTGAGATTTTATTGAAAAAATGAGAGGTATTTATAGAATGAAAAGAAGGATAGAGACGTTGGGGGAATGAAGTGATTCCGTACAAAAGGAAAATTTGAGTGGAAGTAAGATTTGAAAGAAAGTGTATGATAGTGTTGGGAAAAAGAGATGTATAGAATAAAGTTAGGATTTGATTTTTGAAAAAAGAGATTTGAAGAGATTTTGAAAATAATGGAATATAGTATAAAAGTTAGTGGGAAACAAAAATTAGTAATAATTTACTTATTTACCAGTACAGTCTGAATCCCGGACTCTGCGCCTGCAAAAGATTTAGTTCTGTACCAATTGCGTCAGTACTACTTATCTGTAAATAAATATCAAATAAATAGCGTGTGTGAAGTAATAAACAGTACTTAGCGTTTGCGTAAGAATAAATTCAATAGCGAGCCAAAATACTGTATAAGAAAAATTCTAAAAACTAAGTATTTCATATGTCAGGATATTTATGAAATAAAAATCCATGATTATATGAATCTCCTAATTTTTAGATTGGAGTTTTCTTGAAAAAAAGATGCGGGCAAATTTTGGGGTATAACAATAGGTCTCTTCATAGTCGATCCCTTCCTCTTGGTTATACCCTTGGGCAACAAGACGGGCCTTGTTGCAAGTGATGATACCGTTTTCGTCTAGTTTGTTCCTAAACACCCATTTAGTGCCAATTACTCGATGGTCTCGCGGAGAAGGGACTAGGTCCCAAACCTCATTTATCTTGAATTGGTTTAGCTCCTCTTGCATAGCTAAATACCAATGCTCATCGATTAATGCATCTTTGGAGTTTTTAGGCTCAATTTGAGAGACGAAAGAATAATAAAAACAAAAGTTACTTTTCCTTGACCGTGTTGTCACCCCTTTTGATATGTCTCCTAGAATGTTCTCCATAGGATGGTCCTTGGAAGATTTCCATGCAGGAGGAAGGTCACTCTTCTCGCTTGGTTGATCTTCCATTTTCTCTTTAGGTGTTTGATCCACTTCCTCTTCATTATTCTCGGTTAAGAGGGATTCTTTATCTTTCTCAAGCTTGGCTTCCGGATCATTAAGTAAACTCTCAGTTGAGACACCTGCACCATTAAGAACACTACCTTTTCCGACAACTTTCGGACAAGACTCATCAAAAGATACATGTACGGATTCTTCAACAATATGTAACCTTTTGTTGTATACTCTATAAGCTTTACTAGATTGAGCGTATCCTAGAAATATACCCTCATCTGCTTTTGCATCAAACTTGCCAAGATTTTCTTTTCCATTATTTAGAACAAAGCATTTACATCCAAATACATGAAGGTGAGAAATGTTTGGTTTTCTTTCTTTCAAGAGTTCATACGGTGCTTTGTTTAGAATAGGTCGTATCAAGATCCTATTTAAAACATAACAAGCCGTATTAATGGCATCGGCCCAAAAATATTTTGGAAGCCCATGTTCATTAATTATAGTTCTCCCAAGTTCTTCCAACACACAATTTTTACGTTCCACAACTCCATTTTGTTGGGGAGTTCGTGGTGCGGAGAAATTATGATTATTGCCATGATTGCCACAAAACTCTTCAAAGAGATGGTTTTCAAACTCACCCCCATGATCACTTTGGATGGATACTATGTTAGTGTTCAATTTATTTTGGAATAACTTGGCAAATTTCTCAAATGCGGAGAAGGTGTCACTTTTGCTTGCTAAGAAAATCGTCCAACAATATCTAGAGAAGTCATCAACTATGACATACCCATAATAGTTTCCACCTAGACTTTTTATTCTATATGGTCCAAAGAGGTCCATATGGAGAAGTTCAAGAGGTCTTGTAGTTGAAACAATATTTTTAGATTTAAAAGAGATCCTCGTTTGCTTCCCCATTTGGTACACATCACATAAGTGATCTTTGGAAAACTTTATTTTAGGTAGGCCGGACACTAAGTCTTTTGAGACGATTTTATTTAGCAAATCAAAGTTGACGTGAGCTAAACGTCTATGCCAAAGCCATGAGTCTTCACTCATAGTTGCTAGACATTTTGCTTCACTCAAGGATACATCATTTAGATCAAGCATGTATACATTATTTACCCTCAGGCTTTTGAACACATCATCTTTCTTGTCATCATTTCTAATTATGCAACTTTCTTTAGAAAATGATACCGAGTATCCTTTGTCGCATAATTGACTGATGCTAATAAGATTGTGTTTAAGGCCCTCAACTAGAAGGACGTCAGAGATAGTAGTAGAAGAGGGATTACCTACACTACCTTAACTGAGTATTTCTCCCTTGTTGTTATCACCATAGGTCACAAATCCTTTCTTCTTAGCCAAAAAGTCATAGAATAAAGATAAGCCACTCGTCATATGGCTTGAGCATCCGCTATCTAGAAACCATCTTCTCTCGGATGGCTCAAGACATTCCACCTACAAATTTAAACAAGGGAAATAGGTACCGAATTTTCATTGGGTCCTTGTGTGTGAGTGAAACAAAGGTTGCTCTTGGGAGTCCATTTGAAAATGCCTTTGGGAACCAATAATCTCCTAAAGCGACATTTTTTAATGGTATGCCCCTTTTTGCAACAATATAGACATCTTGAGTTTGAGTAGTCATCACATTTACTAGATTGATCTTTTATCACATAAGTGTATCGTTGATACGGATTTATCACACTATCTTTGAAATGTCAACGATCAATAGCATATGTAATTTTTGGTTGTGAAGCCTTGTCTAATTTGGTTTTGATGGTTTTAACTTCTTTTTGCCAAATGTGACAAGTTTCACATCCTCCCCATTTAAACCAAGGACCCTTGTCAACAACGCTTATCTCTTTGATACTTTTGATCATAGATTCCTTGAGAGTTTCTAATTCCTTTTCGGAATCGGAAACTTTCTTTTCAAGGTATTTGAAAATTCGTTAATTTGAAGCTAAGCGTTGAAATGCTTCCTTAGCTTCATGATGCAAGGTATCAAAGGCATGCTTTAGTTCAAAATAAGACATAGGATCAACATTATTATATTTATCATGACTTACAATCTTTTTCTTCTTTTGATGTGCCATGAGACATAGGTTGACGTTTTCCTCTTCATTGCTTGAGCTTTCTTTGCTAGATGAGTCACTATCACTTTCCCAAGCGATGTAGGCTCTTCTTCCTTTTGGTTGCTTCTTTTGAGGTTTACTCTTTGTCTTATCTTTCTTTAGCGAAGGGCAATCCGGTTTGTAGTGACCCGGTTTTCCACAGTTGTAACAAGATCCTCTAGGTTTAGTCTTCTTGTACTCATCTTGCTTGTTAGGCTTTGATTGATGTCTATAATCAACTAGACTGTTGTCCGAGTGCTTAATTTCATTCTTTCGAAGATATTTATTGTATCTTCTCACGAACAATCCCATATCTTCATCTGGACTTTCATCTTCGTCACTAGATTCAGTATCACATGTATCTTTGGTGGATGACTTAGAACTTGAAGCCTTTGGAGCGATAGACTTCTTTTCAGTGTCCTTTGACTTTTCTTTCTTTTCTTTCTTTTCGTGCTTGTTTAGGTTCATGAGATCTTGCTCATGTTCTTCAAGCTTTCCGAATAGAGCTGTGAGATCAAATGTAGTGAGATCATTGGCTTCTTTGATTGCTGTGACCTTCGGTTGCCATTCCCTACTAAGACATCTCAAAACTTTGTTAGTAGCCACGACATTGGGAGTAATATGTCCCAAAGTGTGTAATCGATTGAGAATGTGAGAAAATCTCTTTTGCATATCCGCAATGGATTCACCTTGCTTCATATGAAAGAGATCAAACTCTTGCGTTAAGGTATTGATTCTAGCTAGCTTAACATCATTAGTTCCTTCATGGGAGACTTGTAATGCATCCCACATTGCCTTAGCCGTTTGGCAATGCCACACACGAAAGTACTCATCGACCCCTAAGGAAGCTATAATCATGTTTCTAGCTTTCCAATCATACCCGTAATTCTTTTCATCTTTTTCATCCCATTGTGCTTGAGGTTTAGGTCTTGTGATGCCAGCATCGTTGTTTATGGTGATAGCCATAGGGCCATTGACGATGACATCCCATATTTTTCTATCAACGGAGTTGATATGAATGCACATACAGTCTTTCCAATAACTATAGTTTTCTCCAATGAAAACAGGCGCTTTATTATACGCCCCTTTTTGACCGCTCTCCATTTTCTAAAAAGTTATATCAAGCACTAGAATGATTCGGAGCTTGTGATACCACTTGTTAGACGATAGAGATGGTCTAGAGGGGGTGAATAGACCACATTTTTGTACTTAAGAAAATTTAAGCTTTTGAAACGTGACTTCCCTGAATCACTTAATCGTCTAAGAGCGATTATGTTATCGGGGACCGGATATGTGCACTAAACCGAACGGATGAAAATGTCAAGTGATGAATTACGTTTTAACGATTATATAACTTTTATCAATTGCACACTATATGGTATATCACTCACAATGAACGTTTTCTTCAAAATTTGAGCAAATGTTGGTTGAGTAATTTTATCGATCACTTGGTGATCGAAATTTACCAAACCTTATTTTTTATTTTGCTCAACAATGGAAACAAACGAAAACAAATAGAAACGAGATAAAAGTAAAAGCGATAAGGAACACGAGATTTGTTAAGGCAGTTCCTCTATCGTCCTCGCAGGAGTACGTCTGCCCCTAATTTCAAATGATATTAGGAAAGTTTTATTTAATTGCAAAATGTTTAACAAGGATAGAATGTACCAATCACCAACTACACAAATGCAGTAAAATTGAATATAATTCGATCCTCCCCTTGATTCAAGTTGAATCAAGTCAAAGTCTATGATCTTCACCGATCAAGACCCCGATCGTTCCCTTCTCAATCCTCCGGTTGTAGCAAGTTTGTTTAGCGGATCTTCAATCCCTCAATCCCTTATGCACGGCTGAATTGATTACTAAAGCGGATCGATCATCAAAAACCTTTGAACAAAATCTTTAATGAAGAAGGAAAAACCCTAAGGTTTTGTACAAGAAAACACCCTCAACTATCTTCACTCGAACAAGATGAATGTCTACCGTCGAATATCGAACAAGACAAATATCTACCGTCGAACCTTATCAACACACGTTCCTTACTTCGATCGAGAAAGATGATTATGTGTGATTCTCGATCAATAAGCGAAAGGTTGAAGATGAGAAGAAGCTGAGTCAATCTTTCACGTTTCTTGTTGAAATGCTTGAGAATGATCACTTGAGTATTTATACCACATACAATGCATAGGCCAATCCTGAAAACAGCAGAAAACCAAACTTATTAGCGACAGGTCGACCTGCTCTCTGCATAGGTCGACCTATTGAGTGTGTTTCACCTGAAAATGAGCAATGTGTGACACTTGCGTCGACCTGAAGGGTCGGCATGCGCATTCCCGTGATTTTCCCAAAATGATATGTGTCAACCTAAGGAAGCAATGCGTCGACGCATTTTGTTCTTGCACTTGAGTCACCAAAGTTTGTTGCGTCAACCTGAAAGGTCGGCGTGCGCATTCCTGTGAGTTCCTCAAAATACCAATGCGTCGACCTAAGGAAGCAATGCGTCGACGCATTCAGCTTTCACCTGAATTTCTTCACAAAGGGCATGCAATAGGTCGACCTATAATATGTGTGAGTCAACCTATTGGTGTTTTATGGCCAAAAGTGCTTGCCTTGGTTGCATTTGCTCGATTCTTATGATTCCACTTAAGTTGTAGTTGATTAGCAATGTTTTGACATCATGAAAACTACACCTTGCCCTCACAAAGAGTTCCTTTTCGGTTGTGGCGTAATTCATTTGCGCAAGGTCTAAGTGTAACACCCTTCTAAACCCCGCGGACATTAAATAAATTAATCATAGTAAAACATAAAAACAAGGGTGCCACAATTGAATTTAAAACAAATTATCATAAATCAATTGTCATGCTTCACTTAGGGGAAAATCATCAATTTAACAAAATCATGTTTCTACACAGCGGAACATTAATCAACGGATAAGCATAACATATCTATGCAATATCTCCTAAAATTACTCCAATAACAATAAAATAGAGTATCATCATTAACTCTAAACTAGCGTTCCCCCAGTGTTACAATATCAGAGCATGACACCGACGCTATACTATACAAACTGGCCTATGAGCTAATCCTCACCAAGCCAAAAGCCGCTACTCGCCAATCTGAAAATGTCAACAGTAAGGGTGAGTCTCATTCAAAATATCAAATGTTATTGAATCATAAATAATAACACATCATAGTTACATCATTCACCCAATTGAAAACATATCCAGAATTCAGACAAGTTTCATCCTCATCAAACCAACACATCATAACAAAATCATAACACTGGAAAACATCCAATCATGTTATAAAATCATGCATATGAATGAACTGACACTATGCATGTGGTACCAACATCATCAAATGGGAATAACCCATGACCAATCCAACATCATCAAGATACGGCCCTGCCAGCACAGATTCCACACAATGGGAATCATGCCCTTTATTGATCCAACGCATCATCATGGATACATCATCATCAATGAATATGAATGAATGAAAACATTCATGAACATACTTATACCATCTTCAAGTCTATGATTAACATCATCAGATACTCATTTCATCATCATCATCATCAACATCATCATCATCATCATCATCATTAAAGTATGTTTATATAAATTAGCATCATTCAAATACAATCAATCATCATTATCATCATTAAAGAACATACATGTGTCCACATCAATCATCACCATTAATAAGAAACAACATACATGTATCCACATCATTACAAACAAAGCAATCATCATCATATAATTCTCAACAAATCATCACATCATAATGTTTTTCAAAACAACATCTTATCATATACATCATCCATCCAACAAACAACATATTCACATCATACACACATCATCACAAAACTATCTCATAAGATTCATCATACCAACAAACAAATCATCACATGAATCATGTTTTAAACATAGCTTGTATCGTTACATCTTATCATATATTTCCATAACACATCATACATCAAAACAAGCAAAATTGTGATTTAAAAATAATCTCGAGCTACTGCTCATTTCATCATCCTAACATTAAATAATACTTCATAAACTTCATCTTGCTCGAAACGGCACTTAAAACAGGCCAACGGTTCAAAAGATACGCATCTTTAAACTTTTCAAATTTTACTAGCAGCACGCGGCGCCAAACATTTTTCGCGACGCGCTGCCAAGAAACGATGCCTTCACGGTGCAAACAAAGGATGCGGCGCGAAACAAGAAAAGAATTATGCCTTCGCGGCGCTAACCTACCTTCGCGGCGCGAACTGGCAAAAATCAGAGATCTCAATCGCAATTGACAGCATACAAACGTGAATCCCAAATTCCTCAACATCGACCAAATCGATTCATGTTGATCAAACACCACAAAACAGCCACACAACATATATCATACACACATATAACATATATTATGCATCATCAAACATCATATAACACCAAATTCATGGAATTCATCAAAATAGATAATTATCAACAAACATTCCCAAAATCCCAACTCTATCATACGACTCAATTGACATGAGATAATATATCTATATCAGTCCTATTATCCATAACCCGATAATAGATGTTAATCGGAAGAGTCCCCCCTTACCTTAGCCAAGAATCTGAACTTTTCCCCTTCTTCTCCATCAAACCCGTAAGCCTTTTTTCTTCATTTTTAGCAAGAATTCCCAATCTTCAAACTCTCTTATCTCCCTCATCGAGAACCTCCCTGACACGAATTAATATATCAAATTGAAGGAAATTTCGTGTAGAATCCAAATCTTCGAGAATTGCCTGATTTGGAGTTACAAGTAAGAGTTATGGCATGATTAGTGAAGGCTGCCAAAGGGTTGCGAAAATAGCTTTTCCCCATGATTTCTTCTTCTCTCTCTCTTAGGTTTTCCTCCTCTATTTCTCAATTTCCTCTTATTTTCTTGTTTTATGAAAACATAACATAATTTAGTAATGGGCTCCTTCACACTAAGACCCCCACATTACTAACTCCACCAATGGCCCAACACTATATTTTATTATTTCTTCCCACATAATTCCAATAAAATGCTAATTCAAATTAATTAATTTAAAACTTAATTAAATTAATTAATAAGAAATTTTGGGATGTTACAAATCTCCCCCACTAAAAGAGTTTTCGTCCTCGAAAACATACTTCCAATGTAAAGTTTCAGATAGAGCCTTTCATCTGACTCTCCAGTTCCCATGTAACATTTCCATCAGTCGATCCTAAAAATCCATTTGACATCACCAACAGGAAACACATCTCACGCATTCAATTCTCGACTCTTGCGTCGCATTTGACTACCCAAAGGTGTACTACTCGTTATACCTCCAAAAGGTTAACAACAATAGAACATTGAGGTACAATCCATACAATACGCCCAATAACTGAATAATATATTTACGCAACCATGGTATGATCACATTGATCAACACTGCAGTAATGCATTCCACCTACCAAACATACCAACCTTAAACACACTCTTCCATCTGAGCGATAAAATAATACTTACACTTTTCACCAACTGCTTCCTTCAAGAAACTCAATACTCGTATTTTTCATACCATTGAATTCCAATTATCTGACTCCTCTTAAGTCATACCATCAATTATCCAACACGTTACATTCCGCTTTTGCTGCACTATTCTGATTTCTCATTACAACCATTGTTAGACGATAGGACTGGTCTAGAGGGAGGTGAATAGACCACCTTTTTCGACCTAAGAAAATTTTAGCTATTTGAAACGTGACTTCCCTGAATCACTTAATCGTCTAAGATGATTATGTTATCGGGGACCGGATATGTGCTATAAAGCAAACAGATGAGAATGACAAGTGATGAATTACGTTTTAACGAATATCTCGATTGTCTCAATTACACACTATATGGTATATTACTCACAATGAACGTTTTCACTAATATATGAACAAAAATTTGATTGAGTAATTTTATCGAACACTTGGTGATCGATATTTTACCTAACCTTAGTTTTTGTTCAATAATGGAAATAAACGAAAACAAGTGAAAATGCGATAAAGTAAAAGCGATAAGGAACACGATATTTGTTTAGGCAGTTCCTCTATCGTCCTCGCAGGAGTACGTCTGCCCCTAATTTCAATTGAAATTAGGAAAGTTTTTATTTAATTGCAAAATGTTTAACAAGGAAAGAAAGTACCAATCTTCAACTACAACAATGTAGTAAAATTGAAATACACTTCGATCCTTCCCTTGATTCGAGTCGAATCAAGTCGATGTCTAATCTTCACGATTAAGACCCCGATCGTTTCTTTCTCAATCCTCCGGTTGTAGCAAGTTTGTTGAGTAGATCTTCAATCTCTCAAACCCTTATGCACGACTGAATTGATTACCAAAGAAAATCGATCGCCAAAAACCTTCGAACCAAAATCTTTGATGAGGAAGGAAAAACCCTAAGGTTTTATACAAGAAACACCCTCAACACTCTTCACTCGAACAAGATGAATGTCTACCGTCGAATCTCGAACAAGACAAACTCTACCATCGAACCTTATTGTGGTTGTCGTTTTTTTTACCTCCCCGTTTCACTTGGGAGGACGGCACGCTAGACCCTTCACGCGAAATTTGGAAGGAGAATGCGCCCGTGGTGGGATGAATTTTATTTCAGTTCTTCCTACGATATCACACGAACTTTCTTATTTGTCCTACGAGTAGGAAAGGGGAAAAAAGATCTCAACTAAACCCTAGGAGTTTGCTAAGTGTGGGGATTTCACCAAGACTAGAGATTCTGGAGTCCGGTGGGTCGGTTATACATAGGGAAGTGTTTAAACACCCTACATATCTGTAGTACTCTACAGGAACCTTCTCTGTGTCATTTGTGTTTGTGTTTACTACTAATGATTAGGAAAGTTTCTCCTTTGTGTTAGGAGAAGGAATTGAATTGAATAAAAGAAAGACAGACAGACTGACTGACTATTTTTGGTATTTTATTAGCTCGCTGAGATTCCTTGTGAACCTCATGCCTACATATCCCTAATGGAAGTCAGAGCTTAATGTAGTTCGGGGAACTAATTGATTATTAATTATTTTTGGGTGCCTTGCTTGAAGCTCAAGGTTGAAGCTTGAATTAAATCTCTCTTTACAGTAAAGAGACATGAAGTCATCTTTATAGAGAGGTATTTCTACTATTCCACCACAAACATTTTTAAAAGAGTGACAGAATGATTGAATTCATTTCATTAAGAGAGTGACCTTACTTGTGTGTTTGCAAGTATGCTAGTATCTCTTAAATGAAAGAAAGATGCTCGTCCAAATTAGGGAAAGTGTACAAGTCTGGGGATGTGCCAGAGCATGCCTTTCAGAGTCCTAAATGGGAGACTTTGATTGAAATTGAAATATGTAATGTTTGTTTGTTTGAATGTGGTGAGATAGAGGAAAGATCTCTTTATAGAGATAAGCTATGTCTATCTACTGTATAAAAGATTTGATTTTTAACTGGCTTGTATGAGGCCCAAGCTTGAGGCTTTTTGATTGATTGATTGATTGTTGACTCTGGGAGAAAACTCCATTGGGGATTAATTACAAGGAGTTTTGGTGTTCTGTACAAAGCCCAGAATTGAGGCTGACCCTACTTGGGGAGAAACTATTTTGATGGGTTTTTATTTAATGTTCTGTACAAAGCCCAGAATTGAGGCTGACTCTAACTAGGGAAAACATTATTTTCTGCCTTGTATGAAGCCCAAGGTTGTGGCGGACTCTTAAGTAAACTGAGTATGGATGACTCTATGGGAAAAGATCCTGGATGTTAGGAATCTTTGACACATGAAATATGGTTTATCTGCCTTGTACAAAGCCCAAGGTTGTGGCTACTGAAAAAATGAAGGAATCACTAGGGGAGACTCTATTATCTGCCTTGTACAATGCCCAAGGTTGAGGCTGACTATTAACAAGGGGGTTTTATTGTTTTGGTGCCTTGTATGAAGCCCAAGGTTGAGGCTAACTATTTTTGTTGGGTTTTGACTTTACTGAAGGATTTATTTATTAAAAGACTGATTTTTGGAAGCTAACCCTTTCCAGGGATTTTGACTCAGCTGGAGACATTATCTGTTAAAAGACTGATTTTTAGAAGCTAATCCTTTCCAGGGGTTTTGACTCTTTTGGGGAAATTATCTCCTAAGAGAAATGAATCTTTGGTTTTTGAAGTGATTTTTGGAGGCTAACCCTTTCCAGGGGTTTTTGTTAAAATGAAAGAATAAATTGGAGGCTAACCCTTTCCAGGGGTTTTTGTTAAGAATGATGGAATGTGTGGAGGCTAACCCTTTCCAGGGGTTTTTGTTAAAATGAAAGGCAGAAAGATTATCTAGTGGAGACTTCTTGTTTAAAGCCCAAGATGAAGGCTGACTCTTGCTGAGGATAAGCAAACATGGATCCTAGACTCTGCTAAGGAAGATTGATGAAGGTAAGGGTGACAGAGACTGTCCATGTCTCTCATTCCAAAAATGTACTCAATATGAAATTGAGACAAACTTAGCTTGTTTAAAGTCTGGTTTAAATTGGAAGAAACTCACCAGGGTATGTTAAAAGGTGACTAAAGACCTGTTCCTATGTTTATAAGAAACCTGATGGGTCCTTGTATACAAGCTCAAGAGGAAGCTGGAAATGCTTTTATGAAGTCTGTGGGTCCTTGTACAAAGCCCAAGAGGAGGCTAATCGAGGGTCCTTGTTATAGCACAAGAGAAAGCTATGTGGTTTTGAACTTATTTTGGCTCTAAGCAAATGGGTAAGATGTTTCACCGGGAATAATTCCTCTTTGGGTGGATGTGTCCTATTTTGGGTTCTAAGGTTTTTGCCAAGATGTTTCACCGGGAATAATTCATCTTGGGGGTTTGAACTACAGATCTCTAATTAGGAAAGAGCCTTCACCGAGAAGACATTCTCAATCCTAGGTCATATTCCTATAATATATATATAGTTTAACTGTCCTAAGGTTTATACTCAAACGTAGTTCTAAACTAATATATATGCACAGTTTATATTTGACAGTAATTTAAATAAAGACTGTAAATTGAAAGCTTGTAAAGCCTAACTTGGATGGAGTGGAGGCCTTTGAAGAAGTATGTACAGAGCCTCAACAGTAATTGGTGGATAACAGTTGAATATATATATGATAAACAGTTAATGTTTTTTTTGAAAACAGAAGAAGTGAAGATGGACAAAGGTCACATAGGTATCTGAAGAGTTTCACCGGGAATAATGCCCTTCAAACACCAGAAGAATGTTTTGAAAACAGAAAGAAGATTTTGAAAATACAGTTTTGAAAACAAGCTAAGAAGAGAAGAAGGTGTTGGGACTTATACTCTATTAGAGGCCCATTTGAAAATGATTTACTGTTTATGAGAAACAGTTGAAAATGATTTGTAATGATATAAGGTTTTGTTGTTTGAAAACCTTAATCATCTGTTTGATCGGAGATTGAAAACAGTTTTGCAAATTGACAAAAGTCAACTTAATTAAGGCAAAGATGAAATCTATACCTAATTAAGACCTAAATAATTAGGGTTTTATCATAAAATTATTCACAAAGTAATTAGGTTAAAACAAAATGAAAATATATATTTTAAAGTATTTAAGAAAACACTCAAAACATACTATTTTAAACCTAATAAAAATATATGAAATAAATAATATTTTTATGATTTTTTTGATTATTCACAAAATATATATATTAAATAGCAAGTGTGTGAAAAATGAGGTGAAAATGATTTAATTTGATAGGTGAATTAATTGTGTGAAGTTGTGAGAAAAATGAAGGAAATTAGTGGTAAAAATAATGTTTTGGTCTCACCATGGTTTGAACCCACGCCCTTTATGTTACCAGTCCCAAAACAACACCACAGAGCCAACGCGCGCTTGGTGATTATAACACACACCCAGTTCATTATATTTTCAAACAAGTGGTAAATCATGGAAAAATAAAAGAAACAAAAAGTCTGGGGCGAGGGGGATTCGAACCCCAGACCTTGGGCATGAGGAGACTAAGAGCGCATGTGAGGCCACTAGGGCAAACGATGAATTCATTTGTAAAACACAAACCATTCAAAATAAAATAAACTTGGCCCTCAGATTTGAAATTTGCGCGCTACCACCATTGTCATCTTCTTCCTCAAGCTCCAACAATTTGAATTTCTGAACTCTCTCAATTCTCATCCATTTGCAACGATATAAAGACCAAACTTGCTCTAAATTTACTCACGATTCTAGATATGTAACTAACATAAATTTATATTAACTATATCTAACTAATTTACCAGAAAACGTGAAGAACCCTAAAATTTAAAAATCAAATTAAATGGCTATACTTAAAGATAAATGAATGATGATAGCGGGTTTTCAATCCTCTGATGATGCTCAACAAGATAGAATCGAGCTTTATCACAAAGAGTGCTTAAATTAAAGAGGTGGAGTTCAGAAACTTACCTCTGAAAATGGAGGTCGTGAGGATGTTAGAGAGCACCTGGGCTTGTATGAATGATCCCAAAAGCTTCCTTGGGACTCAGTGATGCTAACTGAATGCCTATTGTAACTTCAATTCTTCTGAATTGCTCTATGGACCTCCCTCGATTTGAGCTTCAAGTGAACATGGGGGATGATGAATCTGCAGTTACAGATGAGCTGCGACCATCTGGATAGCTTCACTACCTCCTATGGAACGTGCCTGGATGCTTAACCTTGCTTGGAGCCTTCTGAATTGCTCTGTGGACCTCCAACTGCAACAGCTCCAAAGTGAGAGCAACAATGGCGTTACCTCACTTACAGAAGTGATCCAGGTGCTTGGATCACCTCAAATGATCCCCCTTGAGATGTTAGAATGCTTACTTTCCAAAGATAAGCTCTGGTTTGAAGAAAACGATTCTTCTTGCCAAAGAACTTTGAAAAACAATAAGCATGAGGAGAGAAAGAGAAAGCAAGGAATATGGTTGCTTTGGTGTGGTTTTCTACTGAGGTATGCTCTCCTATTTATAGGCAAATGATTCAGTACTAATTGAGAGAGTGAGCTTGCTTAGTGAAGTGAATTTGGTTTCTTAGCCATGAAGAAATTTCAAAGAATATCCAAGTGTGATCATTGCATTTTCGAGCCAGCTCCCTATCCTTTGATTCTATCTGATCTTAGGGAACATTTCAGATACAAAGTGAGCTCTAATTGGTTGGTGAGAAGATTCCTTGGGTGATTCATCAATTTTCCATAAATTCTCAAATGTAATCATTACATAATCACATGTTCTTGTTTTAGGAATCTTCCTCAATGATCATGGCATGGTGAAAATGGATGCATGGCATGTTTTCAGATGTGTTATGGGTCGTGTAGCATCCATAATTGAGGTCATGTGCACAAAATTGCAAAGTTCAAAAATGATGCATGACCTATAATTTCACTTCATGAGGCCAACTTTGAACAAGCATAACTCCTAGCTCAAAATGAATTTGGAGAAGGTTGAACACAATTTGGAAAGCCCTAAACATCTACTTCAAATCATTAGTTTGGAGTTTCTTCAGAATCCTTTGGAAAATTTGTGAAAAATGAGGCCAAAGTTGGAAGAAAACTAGGTTAAAACACTTAGAAAATTTTCTAAGTGTTTATGACCTAAAACTTCAAAATTTCCAAAACTCTTAAATGATTGATTTTTTTGAAAAAAGTTCCATTGTAAGATGTTGTTTTATTTTGCAAGATCTACAACTTTCATGTTGGAAGTTTTTTGAGTTGTGTAGGTGAAATTTTGAGTTCCCACAATGCCCTCAAAAAACCTAATTCCCGACTTTTTGCTCCTTGAAGATTCTTCTTGAATTTCTTTGGTCAAATGACTTTATTATCCATATATTGATGATATTTATCCTTGAAAGTCATGTTTTGACCAAAAATCTTAAAAGTCAAAGGTGTTCCCATACAGTTGACTTTTTCCAAATAAAGTGAGATTTGGACTTTTATGTAGAATCAAGATCTTCTCCTCAAATGAGTGATGTAAATGGGTTATATTGAGGTAGTAGAGGTTCTTGAATCATGTCTTGAGTTTTGGATCCATGCCCTGATTAAAAGTCAACTATCCTGGGGAATTAGGTCAAAAACCCTAATTGTCGACCATATGAAAATAATGACTGTAGACTTTGAATTGAGGTGTGATGTCCGGTGGATCTTGTTATATGATCCCCTGGGGCTTTTTAGGGTTTCCCAAAAGGTGATCCCTGATTTTAGTCCTTGATAGGCTTAAAAACCCTAGCCTGGTGACCTGAGTAAATCTGTATTCAGAGGACTGGGTGTCTAATCAATCATAGGTGAGAAAATGAAGCTCTTGAGTCCTATGATTATGTTAGAGACTAATCCTTCTACTGATTGATCCTTTGCCTGAGTTTTCTTGTCTTTGAACATCCTCGATTAAATGCCAGATGAAGAAGTGACTGTTCTGGGTACTTGCTTTGACCTGATGAAAACCCTGAAGATATGTCATCTCAGGGGGGTCAAAAATTAGGGTATGACAGATGCCCCTATTTAAGTTTCTTTTATCTGGAGGGAGAGAGATTGATATCTCGATCTCTCCTGCGTGAAAGAGACTTAAATATCAAAGAATGCCCGAATTTTGGGCGCTCCTGAGATGTTGTAATTGATAAGATCCTTGCATGACTTGATCCCGTTGTCGCACTTGGCGGGGGATGAGGAGACAAACTCCTGTAGGAATACGTCATGTGGATTCTGGTGAATGGATGGCAATGTAGGATGTGCAATCCATCTTCTTTAACTAAGTGTTGACACTTAGAAAAAGGTAAACAACCTTCCCCTTGTTTCGGATGTCCATATCTCGAAACTGGTCTCAGCCGTGTTTGGACAATATCTCAGATAAAGAGAAAATTTCCAAAGGTTTGTTTCCTCATCAAACTTCTCATCAGCACTTGGAGATGAGATGCCATTTGATGGTAGTAAAGAAACTTCAAAGGTTTGTTTCCTCACCAAACTTCTCATCAGCACTTGGAGATGAGACGCCATTTGATAGTAGTAGAGAAACTTCAAAGGTTTGTTTCCTCACCAAACTTCTCATCAGCACTTGGAGATGAGACGCCATTTGATGGTAGTAGAGAAACTTCAAAGGTTTGTTTCCTCACCAAACTTCTCATCAGCACTTGGAGATGAGACGCCATTTGATGGTAGTAGAGAAACTTCAAAGGTTTGTTTCCTCACCAAACTTCTCATCAGCACTTGGAGATGAGACGCCATTTGATGGTAGTAGAGAAACTTCAAAGGTTTGTTTCCTCACCAAACTTCTCATCAGCACTTGGAGATGAGACGCCATTTGATGGTAGTAGAGAAACTTCAAAGGTTTGTTTCCTCACCAAACTTCTCATCAGCACTTGGAGATGAGACGCCATTTGATGGTAGTAGAGAAACTTCACCATCTTCCCTTTTGACTTGACGTCTTTGAAAGAATGTCATATGGCCTCATGATCTTTTGAGGGGCTAATGACTTTGCTTGAAAGCGGACGAACTGTTTTTGGGGTGAAAACCAACATTCACCGACTTATGCCAGGGAATCAACAAACTGTTTTCCTAAGAGGAAAAACTGCCATTTGTCGACTCTGAGGGGAATTAACAAACCGTCTTCCTAGGAGGAAAACTGCCATTTGTCAACTCTGAAGGGGATGAAACATCCCAGAAACAGACAAACTGTTTAAAGAAACTGCCATTTGTCGATCTCTTGAATGTTTACAGACAAACTGTCTTTCCTTGGGGAAAGACTTCCATTTGCCAATTGCTAGGGGAACAAACTGTCTTCTATTGGGAGAGAATGCCATTTGTTGATCCTGTCGTGAAAGAAAGTGAGCAAACTGTCTTCTGCTGAAAGAGACTGCCATTTGCTGACTTTGTTGAGGAATCTTTAAGCGAAACGAACTGTCTTCATGAAGAAGGCTGCTATTCGTTATTTTTGTCCGAAAAAGTGAGTGAACTGTCTTTTGCCGAAAGAGACTGCCATTCACCGACTTCGCTGGGGATCATTTATCGATCTGCTGGGGAGATTCCCAATTATTTTCTTTGACGAAGAGTAGCATCTCTTGACCCTGCTGGGGAAATACCAAACTGTTTCCTTTGACGAAGAGTGGCATCTCTTGACCCTGCTGGGGAAATACCAAACTGTTTTCCAGGAGGAAACACTACCACTTATCAATTATGTCGGGGAATCCACACTTCTTGGAGAAGAGAACCGCTCATCGACCCTGTGGGGAATTCCAAAATGCGAAACAAACTATCTTATTTGAAGAAGATTGTCGAGCGTCGCTCTGCAGGAGATTCTCAGTTGGGGAATTCCAAAAGTGAACAAACTATCTCTTTGAGGGAGACTACCATTTGTTGACTTGCTTGGGGAATTTGGGTGTATGAACTTCCTCTCTCTAGAAGAAAAACCCTTTCACAACTTTGCAGGGGAATCTTGAGTATATGCTTTAATGACTCGGGCATTCACATGATCAAAGCCTGACTCGACTATGCAGTTATAATGTATGCATGAATATTATGACAAATATAAAATGTAAAGTGAAAGTGAATAGAATTGTCGCAGATGTAAAATCCTATGATACGACTTGAATCTTGTTGATCAGAAGATGTCCTCTTCTTGTAGTTCGAACTCTGTCGGGAATACCTGGTTATCAGTTGTCCGCTGTCCGAAGTGAGTAATATGAATTGAAGTGAAGATCCGTCATCGGGAGATGTTCGCAAAGCGACCTCATGGGGAAGTCTTGGTTCCCGGAGTCTCAACCGTTCCCGGAGCAACTGTTTGCATTCTTCGTTTTGTTTGTAAACCTTAGAAAGAAAATTTCACCTCTATTTTTGCAAGTAAATTCATTTTTATTTTTATGAAAACATTTGTTTAAAGAAAATGACTGTTTAAACTTAAAATGCATTTCAAGAAACTGAAAAAGACTCGATTTGCAAAGAAAGGCACAAGGCTCAAATTATTATATATGGAATGGTAATCAGCCAAATGCTTGATTCCATGGAGTATTTACAAAGTTGGAAATTGGTAATTTTTCGGGAAAAGGGCTACGATGAAACGTGACGACCGTTATCTTTCCCTTCCACTCCGAGTTGCGCTGTATTCGTGCTTCGTAGAAGATGACCTACTGCTGATGAATACTCCGCTATGGATTTTTTGAATGATCAAGTTTGTCCTGAACACAGTTACTTGCCATATATCCCTAACTTTTGCGTAAACTACCCCTTTCGGGTTTTAAGTCTACCGGGATTGATTATTTATTTTTTATGTCTCTAACTTTTGCCTGAATCGCCCTTTCGGGTTTTTGATTCACCGAGACGCTCTTTTTTGCCTAAGCTGCTCTTTGCGAGTTTTCAACTTAGCGAGCTGTTCTTTTGTTTATTTAGGCGAAGTATTTCTTGACTGCGTCGACGTTCACAGGACGGGTGGATTCTTCTCCTTCCATAGTCGTGAGTATTAAGGCTCCTCCTGAGAAAGCTCTCTTGACCACGTAGGGGCCGTCATAATTGGGAGTCCATTTCTCTCTCGAATCTGTGAGAAAAGATTGAATCTTTTTGAGTACAAGGTCGCCTTCTTTGATTGTGCGAGGTCGAACCTTTTTGTCGAAAGCTTTCTTCATTCTTTGTTGATATAGCTGACCGTGGCATAAAGCTGTCATGCGCTTTTCTTCGATTAAGTTCAATTCATCGAATCTGCTTTGACACCACTCGGCTTCTGTTAATTTTGCTTCCATCAAGACTCTCATCGATGGAATCTCAACCTCTATAGGTAGGACTGCCTCCATGCCATATACAAGGGAGAAAGAAGTTGCTCCAGTCGAAGTACGTACTGATGTACGGTAACCATGAAGAGCATACGGGAGCATTTCATGCCAATCTTTGTAAGTGATGACCATCTTCTGAACGATTTTCTTGATGTTTTTGTTAGCTGCTTCTACAGCTCCATTCATCTTTGGTCTGTAAGGAGATGAGTTGTGATGCTCAATCTTGAATTCTTCACAAAGCTCCTTCATCATTTTGTTATTCAAATTTGACCCATTGTCAGTGATTATCTTGCTAGGAATGCCATAGCGATAGATGATATGATTCTTGATAAACCTGATGACAACTTGTCTTGTAACGTTTGCATATGAAGCTGCTTCAACCCATTTGGTAAAATAGTCTATAGCTACCAAGATGAAGCGATGTCCATTGGACGCTTTTGGCTCGATCATTCCAATCATGTCGATTCCCCACATGGAGAAAGGCCAAGGGGAAGAGAGTATGTTGAGAAGAGATGGTGGCACATGAATTCTATTGGCGTAGATCTGACATTTGTGACACCTCTTTGCGTACTGGTAGCAATCTGACTCCATCGTCAGCCAATAATATCCTGCTCTCAGTATTTTCCTTGTCATGGTATGTCCATTGGTGTGAGTACCAAAGGAACCTTCATGTATTTCTCTCATGAGTACTTCTGCTTCTTTTCTGTCAACGCATCTGAGCAGAACCATGTCGAAGTTTCTCTTGTACAGAACATCTTCATTCAGGAAGAATCTACAAGCTAACCTTCTCAAAGTCTTTCTATCTTTCTTTGACGCCCCAAGAGGGTACTCTTGCTTTTGAAGAAAGTTCTTGATGTCGTGATACCACGGTTTGTCATCGATGATTGCTTCTACTGTGAAAACATGAGCGGGCCTATCCAGGCGCATAACATCGATCCGAGGAATGTCATTCCAATGATTTATCCTAATCATGGAAGAGAGTGTGGCTAATGCATCAGCCAAGTTGTTTTCTTCGCGAGGAATGTGATGGAAATCTACCCTGTCGAAGAATGGTAACAATCTTCTCGCGTAGTCTTTGTAAGGAACTAGCCCTGGTTGGCGTGTTTCCCATTCTCCTTTGATTTGATTGATGACCAAAGCAGAATCTCCATATACATCCAAGTGTTTGATTCTTAGATCCATGGCTTCTTCGAGACCCGTGATGTAAGCTTCATATTCGGCCTCATTGTTTGTGCACTTGAAAGTTAATCTGGCAGTAAATGGAATATGGGTACCCTGAGGTGTAACAATGATTGCCCCAATTCCTCGTCCATAAGCATTGACAGCTCCGGCAAAGATTAAGCCCCACTGGGATCCTATCTCAGGTCCTTCGTCTGGTAGTGGCTCGTCGCAATCTTTCATCTTGAGGTACATGACGTCCTCGTTTGGAAAGTCAAAACTGGTTGATTCATGACCATTGAGTGGGTGGTGAGCCAGGTGCTCAGCTAGAATGCTTCCTTTCACGGCTTTCTGTGCGTGATACTCAATGTCATATTCTGATAACAACATCTGCCAACGGGCAATTCTCCCAGTTAAAGCAGGCTTCTCAAAGATGTACTTGATTGGATCCATATGAGAGATCAAACAAGTAGTATGTCGAATCATGTACTGGCGGAGACGCTTGGCAGCCCAGGCCAAAGCACAACACGTCTTCTCGAGCATGGAGTAGCGGGATTCACAGTCAGTGAATTTCTTGCTTAGGTAGTAAATGGCACGCTCTTTTCTTCTCGTCTCGTCTTGCTGTCCAAGGACACAACCCATGGAATCTTCTAAGACGGTTAAGTACATTATTAAAGGTCTTCCTTCCACTGGAGGAGACAAGATGGGTGGTTCGAGCAGATATTCTTTAATGCTGTCGAACGCTTTCTGACAATCGTCTGTCCAGGCGCAACTTTGATTTTTCCGTAGAAGTTTGAAAATAGGAGCGCAAGTTGCAGTCATGAGATATATGAATCTCGAGATGTAATTCAGACGTCCAAGAAATCCTCTGACTTGTTTCTCGGTTCTGGGTGAAGGCATTTCTTGAATTGCCTTGACTTTGTCTAGATCTACTTAAATTCCTCGTTTGCTGACGATGAAACCAAGGAGTTTTCCTGAGTAGACACCAAAGGTACACTTGTTGGGGTTCAGGCGAAGCTGAAACTTCCGTAAGCGTTGAAATAACTTTGTCAGATTCTGTATGTGATCTTCTTCATTTTCTGATTTGGCAATCATGTCGTCCACATAGACTTCCACTTCTTTATGCATCATGTCGTGGAAAAGCGTAGTCATGGCTCTTTGATAAGTGGCCCCTGCGTTCTTTAGTCCAAAAGGCATAACAAGATAGCAGAACGTGCCCCAGGGGGTGATGAAAGCTGTTTTCTCCATGTCTTCAGGTGCCATTTTGATTTGGTTGTATCCTGAAAATCCGTCCATGAATGAGAAAACTTTGGATTTTGCTGTACTGTCTACCAACATATCAATATGTGGTAAAGGAAAATCATCCTTAGGGCTAGCTTTGTTCAAATCTCTGTAGTCGACGCACATGCGGACTTTTCCGTCTTTCTTAGGAACGGGAACAATGTTAGCTAACCACTGAGGATATTCTGAAGTGACGAGGAAACCTGCGTTGATCTGCTTTTGAACTTCCTCTTTGATTTTCATGGCCATCTCCGGATGAGTTCTTCTTAATTTTTGCTTGACCGGAGGGCATTCTGCTTTTAATGGCAAGTGATGCTCCACTATACTGGTATCCAACCCTGGCATATCTTGATAAGACCAAGCAAAGACATCTGAGAATTCATTGAGCAGCTGTATCAAACTCTCTCTGATCTCTGAACTGAGCGAAGCTCCAATCTTAACCTCTTTTCTGTTTCCATCAGAACCAAGGTTAATGATCTCTAGAGGCTCATTGTATGGCTGAATGGCCTCTTCCTTTTGTTGAAGTAATCGTGAAATTTCCTTTGATATTTCTTCGTCTTCTTCTTCCTCTGCCTCGAATACAG